>NC_050181.1:29099923-29399923 GCF_008315115.2 Sander lucioperca
GTGCACTGGCCGATCGGTGTTCTGTATGGAGGTTACCACTGATCACTGGCAGATCACAAAGGGAGGGCGAAAAGGGGAGCGCTAACGGCAACAGCGCTAACAGTAGCAACGGGGGGTTAGTTAGCTCACAGCGGTAACGTTAACCGTCCCGACCAGAGCGCCAGCCAGTGGGACACGAACACGAAGCAAAGGGAGGGACAAACAGTTTCAACAACCTGTTTTCATTCCCAGGTCATCAACGGCCGATGCCAAAGGAAGGGACTAACATGCACGTACACGCACGCACGGGCGGCCGGACCGGCTACCAAAACAAAGAACAGAGAAGCTCGGATTACAACACGCACATGAGGAAGTGTGACTTCATTCTCTGCTCAGGACGCCATTACTGATTACGGATATTAAAGGAGAATTCCGGTCGATTTCAACACGTAGCTCTGTTGTTTGTAAATGAGTGCTGTCTGTAGCGAGAAAAACGAAAACAATCGGTGCTGCCTACAACGTGTTATCCTCCTGCTACAGTTTGCACCCAGGAGACTGAAACAGGGCAGGTTTTAAACTGCTTTTAGCCTCTTAACATGTTCAAAATGTCATTACAAGTGCCTACCCATGTGAAGTGATTCCTTCCGAGTGAACACAGTGAATCTGACTGCAGTAGATGTGAAAGAAATGCATAAAAGTTGTGCTAATTCAGCTCTGTTTAGTTCCAGTGTTGAGACGGCAAGACTTAGGGACCGTCTACAAACTACAACACCGAAAAGAGATGCAAACATATTTTCAAAAATAGGGATATGCTTATTTTTTTAACAGTGCTGTAGTAAAACTAGCAGGAGACAAGTTATAATTGAGGTAAGTTTGTTTGTTTTTGTTGGATCTCTTTTCGGTGTTGTAGTTTGTAGACGGTCCCTAAGTCTTGCTGTCTTCCCTAAGTCTTCTTTCACATCTACTGCAGTCAGATTCACTGTGTTCACTCGGAAGGACTCACTTCACATGGGTAGGCACTTGTAATGACATTTTGAACATGTTAAGAGGCTAAAAGCAGTTTAAAACTCCTAGCTACAGACAGCACTCCAAATTTACAAACAACAGAGCTACGTTCCCATGTTCTTGCTATCTTAGCACTAACATCCTGCCTGGTTACCTGGTTGACGTTGTTTCCATCCGCCAGTTCTGCTGTGGGGGCTAGCATGTTTAAAGTGCTCGCCCCATTGTGGGCAGCTACTTCCACACACACACACGTACATGAGGGCAAACACTAGGGGTGGTAAAAAAAAAAAAAGAAATTGAAAATCGTATGTATCGGTGTTTTTTTTGCAACGATTATTAAAATCGATTCTTTTCCCTAAAATCAATATTTTTTATTTATTTTTTACCAATGATTCACCCAAATCATTTTCTGTTTATACGGTACCGCTGACGTCGACTACATCATATCCGTTTCCAGAAAGCAGAAAATGCAGAAAATCCATGTTATGTACTTCTTTACAAATTACATAAATGTCAGACTAATTGACTGACTGACATGTGATTTGCATTCTTTTTTTTTTAGAAAACAATTCAACTTTTATTTTTATCAAAGAAGGAAAAGAAAATGGCAAGACTCAATACTATCGAATTGCAATACAAATCACATGGGCACACATGTATCGTGAAGGAATCGGATCGGGACAAAAGCATGTTGTCCCAGCCCTAGTAAACACACACACACACACACACACACACGCACATACACACACACACACACACACACACACACACACACACACACAGCATGCAGACACATGTACTGTACCTTGCCTCACTTGAACACGTGAAAGATGCTTCTTCTTAGCAGACGCCGGGATCCCATCAATCCTGCTGAAGGCCACAGTCACACACCAACGTGCAAGAGCACACACTTCACTGTTTGACTATTTTACAGTGTAAATATCAAGACGCGCCTCTTGTTTAGTTGGTGTGTGTGTGTGTGTGTGTGTGTGTGTGTGTGTGTGTGTGTGTTCCTGTGTGTGTGTTCCTGTACCCCGGACACTAATGTGAGCTTAACCCTGTGTTTGCTCCGCAGAGCCCCAGCTGAAGGGCATCGTCACGCGGCTTTACTGCAGACACGGCTTCTACCTCCAGATGCTGCCGGATGGCACCATGGAAGGCACAAAGGACGAAAGCAGCTCCTTCTGTAAGTGACCAATCAGACACACAGAGATCAGACAGCTAGTTTAAAGAAGGCATGCATTTCATATAGGGCTGGGCGATATGGAGAAAATCAAATATCACGATATTTTTGACCAAATACCTCGATTTCGATACCGCAACGATATTGTAGTGTTGACTATTGGTGCTTTCACAAAACATTTACACAATGAGATTTTTGATAAATAATCATCAGTAATGTGGATATAATGACTAAGTGGGTAAAGGCAAATAATAGAACAGTTACAACTAGGGCTGAACGATTTTTGAAAATAATCTAATTGCGATTTTTTTCCCAAATATTGCGATTACGATTCGATATTCGATTATTTTTTTAAGCTCTTTGTCTTCTGTATTATTCAACAAAGAATAATATAATAATGTATAGTATGAACACACAATTACACACTAGACAGTTAAATAAGTAAAAATATAGTATATATCTATACACACACACACACACACACACACACACACACACACACACACACACACACACACCAGTGTAATTTTTTACAGTGCACAGAGAGGATCTGCCTCCAGCCCCTCCCCCTCGTGAAGTTAAGTGCTGCCGTGTGCACTTGCTCAGAGAGGCTATCGTTGCGTTAGCTAGTTGCTGGTGTTCTTGCCGTGGGATTAACTGTACTAATAAAACTGTTGAAACACCGCGGCCACGCTGCTGTGAAAGCTCCCCGAACGTCTTTTATCAGTCTGGTTGTTACCCCTCTCAGTGGCAGCTCCTCCACTCATATCTTTATAACGGAGCTAACCGCTAACCGGAGCTAACCGCTAATCAGAGCTAATCGTTGCCAATCGAGCCTTGAGTTCTGTGTGCCTGTATCCATTAACTGCATGTATAGACTCAAGCCCGAATAAAACCCTTCATTTTATTAAAGTGGCTGTAAAAGTTTTAAACTACAACTCAGAGTTGTTTGAATGACAGAAATCAGCTCAAGGTACAGTGTAGCGTTAGCGTGCTAAGTTGATGCTTTCTCTGCGGAGTGCAGACTGATTGCTCTCGCGAGTCATGTGACCAAATCGCAGCCTTTGCGATTAGGAAATCGCGTTTTAACATATCGCGATATTATCGAAAATGCAATTAATCGTTCAGCCCTAGTTAAACAGTCTGGTGAGTTCAGAAAATGACATCACTTTACTGTAATGCAGCCTTTAAAACCAGGAAAAGACAACACTAATGACATATTACGATATTATGATATCCAAAAAAAGACGATATTTAGTCTCATATCACGATATCGATATAATATCGATATATTGCCCAGCTCTAATTTCATAGCTCTGTAACAGTCACCAGTGGTTCTCAACCTTTTCCAGTTGCGACCCTTTTCTCTCCCCCTGACCCGCCCTTAGAGCCCTTTCTGTGTTCCAGGCCCTTCTGATTTACAAGTGAGTATAACACATGAACTGTACCAAACTCACACTGTAATGTAAAAAAACAAAAAAAATCATTCCCTAGTCTAGAATATGTAACATTTCATTCTCCCCAACCATCTGGCGACCCCCAGAAATGCTCTCGCGACCCCAGTGGGGGTCCCGACCCCCAGGTTGAGAACCACTGATATACTTTGTACACCACCGGGAATTCCCCCTGCTTCGATGCCAAAGGACATTTTAAAATATAGGGAGTTCCTGGTTGGAGAGGCGTTTATCTGACTAACGTCTGGACAGCACATGGATGCAGGATAACACTGCCATGCTTTTCTGGTCTGATGATGATGGCATACATAATTGCTACCTGGATGTGTTGTCATGGTTTCCATATTCCTATAGCACTATTTTGGGGGCGACTATATGCACTCAGCTTGTAATTGCAGTGTTTTAAAGTCACTTATTGGCAGCGGGAGAACCCTCTGGGGATCTGAATCAAGACTTAAAGCTCTGCGTATTAGTACAAAAACTTGACACACGCACACACACACACACACACACACACACACACACACACACACACACACGCGCCACAACCATGTAAACACATCTCACTCTGTGGGTGATTACTGACCAAAAACATCACACACTCCTGGACTACCCTCCAACCCTCCCAAAGAGATCAATATTCTATTATAGGATATCCCCGATGTGGCAACACAGCATCTTTTTCTGTCAAAAAAACAAGTTTGGATGGAAAACATGAAGCCTGCACATTTTTGGATTTACAGTCTTCAGAGAGGAGAACAAGAATTCACACTGACTCTCAGTTGTAGTTCCCTCAGCATTTCCTTGAGGTGTAGCGGTGCTACCAGGTTTTTAATAACCTGGATTAAACCTCGAGGCGTTTGTTGTGAGGTTTTTCCCCTTGGCATTTGTCCCGGAGAGAACATTTAACAGCAATTTTTTTTTTTTTCCGACATTGTCAAGGTTATGTTTGATGATTGGGAAACTTGCAGTTAGATTGGGACGAGTAAAACAACTATCAGCAACTATCCCTTGGGAAAAAGTTTTGGGGACAACTTGTGAGAGAGTCCTCCAACAGCTGTTTGGTTAAATTAGGCCTGCGACACCTCCCAGACAGCTCCGCGGTAGAGTGATTAGACCTTCCCCCTCACCTCTCCCTCTTATGTAACAGCACACCTACACTGAGGCAAACATTGCTGCGCTGTGAACTTTAAACGTTCTCACAACCAAATCTGAAATATTCATCACATAATACCGTTGGGCACATCCAAAGGTGAACGGGGCTCGTTTCCAGGCGGATGTGAAGATTGCTGTTGCGTAACAGCGCTCCTAGTGTGCCGGGACGTTTATTTTCATCAAGTCAGTGGGGGTCAAACCGCAAAGTGTTTGCGTGGGTTTGACTTATCGTTTATTTTATAACAACTTTAATTCCCTTAAAGCCAGGATCTGGTTTAATGTTGTCCTGGGCTCTTTGCATTATCAGGGGACTGTGTGTGTGTGTGTGTGTGTGTGTGTGTGTGTGTGTGTGTGTGTGTGTTGGCTGGGGCTGAAAGGAAAGTCCCGTAAAAAAAAAACCTCATAAATTGTGCACTTTTTTTTGTATCCATGTTCGGTTATTTAGTTATTCATTCATTCATGCAGGAGTTGTTGAGTGATGGACATCATTGTAACTGAGTATCAGTCAGCATCACAATCATCTACCTGACTGCATAGAGTATTGAAAGGGTAGAAACAGCTGTGTGGGCATACTGTAACACACTGACTGTCAGGCTAATCTTCAGTACTCTCCCTGGGAGCAGAGAGCTTTCAGTATATTGCAGACTGGCCTGTGATCAGACCGCTTTACATTTCAATTCAATTTTATTCATAGTATCAAATCATAACAAGAGTTATCTCAAGACACTTTACAGATAGAGTAGCTCTAGACCACACTCTCAGTAATTCCCCCAAGAGCAAGCATTTAGTGCGACAGTGGTGAGGAAAAACTTCCTTTTACATTTCAGTCCATTATAATTTCATTTTTTTGTGTGTTGCTAATAGCCAATAGTGATCATATACTGTCAAGTCTTTATCGACAACGTTTTATTTACGAGATTGTTCGGTGCCGCTGGAGGTTCTGCCAGATGTCCCTCATTTTTGGCCGGACGTCCCTCAGCTTCCGCTTTCTTTGTGTTGGCATTCTAAACTCCGGTCGATTCGGGAAACGTCCTCCGAGCTAGAACCGACAATCAAATTGTATTTATCTTCTTTTTTTGTTGAGTAAAATTCTCATCACTCTAGTCGACGGCCATTTTAATTCCAGAGCCCGCCTCCCTACGTGCACGCCCCCCTCCCAAAACAAGTTCCTTCCCGAGGCTATTTTACAGAGGCACCGTTGCTCTATCCGGTGCTTAGCGCCGCCCAAGACGATTGTGATTGGTTTAAAGAAATGCCGATAAACCAGAGCACGTTTTTCTCCCATCCCAGAATGCTGTGTGAACTAGCCAGACCTTCCTTCGCAGCGCTGTGGAGGAAGGTCTGGCAATGCGAGACTATGTAGTGTCAAAACTGGATGTACTGAAAGATTATGTGAGCTTCTCTGACCACTTTCCCATCTGTTCAATGCATAAGTCCTGGCCCTATTGCTGTGTGAGAATTTGATTAAATCCAAATTGATTGAGGTACCTTGTAAGGAAAATATCAGCTTAAATGTAGGTCTGAAAAGTAGATTGTGACACAGGGCCCTTTGTCAAGACAGAGATAAGGTCATAAAACAGGACCTTATGTCATGTCAGTCGAAATCTCGCTTTTAGTGGTTTCTTTTATGGTATTCCCATATAGAGTTATGATGAATCAAATTGCCATAAATCAATTACCAGACAGTGAACCTGGGGCTCTATGAGTCCTGGGGGACTGGGGCCCTCTCCCGTTGGTGATCAAGCCTTGCACCTTGGTTATAAACACACATTTATTTCTCATGATTTTCCACTGATATGGGACAAGTATAGTTCTGTGGGTACCCACGAGTCTCCACTTTGCAGTCATGCCCACTTTATGCTAATCCCATGCAGTTAGGAGCAATAACCATGCAATTTTTCTCCTGCAGTAAAATGCAAAATGGTGTATTTGGATATTTCTGTATAGTGGGGTCTTGGAGTTGCAAAAATTGGGTATGACTGAAAAGCTGTCATCATTATCAATGAGCCAAATTGTATTCACGTGTGATGATGTTAGTCAGTTGGACTACAAACCAACAGCTTTCCTTTTAGCTTGTTTGTGAAACCTCGCTATTTGCAGAGTGTGTCGGGTTCGTTTGGTGGGATGGACACTGGATGATTTCTACTGAAATGATGTAGCATTGACGCCCTGCTACTGTGGTAAGCTAGTTTGATTTTACAATAAACACGGTACAGAGTTTTTTTGCAACTTTTAAGCTGCAAAAAAACACATTTTCTGTCTTTTCTCTTGCCTGTCTCTTCTCTTAGCCCCTCACATTTTGCGCCGTCAGTCTTGTGTCCACAGAAGCGTTAGCCCGTTGTGCGCTAGTAATAATGACCTTTGCAGAAACACAGTGAGCGGTACGTTAGTTACATTGATTAAAGTAAGCTTCAAGGCAAAGAATTTTGCATTGAGTATTTTTAAGTAATCGAATTATTCAAGTTACTTGAGGAATCGTTTCAGCACTAGTATATTGACAGTAAGGGGGTTTCTGAGCAGCTTGCTTGCCATCCAATTGCCGAAAAATGCAATCCAAAAGTTTCACATACCGAATCACAGCATTGATTTTTCTTATGGTGTTCCTCAAGGTCTGGGTGTCTTAATGTAGTATTTTGGAGGGATGTTGGACTATTTTTTATCAATTGTTGTCTTATCGTGTGTGGTAAAAAATGGTTAAATTGTGCACCAAATTTGTGTAACAAATGGTATCAACCCAAACAAAATGCTGCAACAACTTATGAGACATAAGTGAGCATGGGAATGGCCATCATATATTTATATATCACGTTGTTCTAAGCCCTAATACACTTTCGCAATTTCTGTTTAGTTTAGTTTATGACTAAAACAACTTGACAAAGAGTGCTGAGCTGCATCTCAAATTAATCTTCAGGTGTCCAGCTTTGATGATATATACCACTGCATTTGCCATATCCCAACATGTTCCTACCATATCCACTGGCATCAATACAGGAAGAAAGAAGTGGTAAAGTAGTAAAGCCCGCCTCTTGCTTGATTTGATTGGCTGCCTTAGCCAATTATGACATTGATGAGCGGTGCGACTCTGCGCCTTGCATTGAAAATTTGCTAATATTTTAACTTGAATGCGTGTCTAAAAGCCGCAACGCCTGCCGTACCATAGGAAAACAATTTTTGGGGTTTTGGTGACAATGCATTTCTTGCGACGTGTCTCGCTGTGATTGGCGCATAATGCATCAATAATTATAATCCAGTAATATAATACATATCAGTTTGAAATGGGCCCTTCTTTATAATAAGTACTTTTACTTTTGGTACTTTAATTTAAGTATATTTTGATGCTACTACTCTTTTACTTTCTACTATTACTACTCTACTTCTACCACCGCATGCAACATTTGAGCCCTCACAGCCCTGTACAAAAGTCTGTAAGGGGGTGGGGGTGGGGGGGGGGGGGGCTGATGCACAATGGATGTTTTTTTCAACTTGTGATCCAAACAACGTGTGAAACAAAATAAAATCCTGAGGCATGCAACCCTTAATGCAACATGTAACCTTCCCCTGCCCTTCACCTCTTCAAAATGCATGTGCGTGGACTAATTATGCACCCCACAGCGGTGTACGCAGAGAAGTCCTAAAAAAGGGCCAAATCAGCAGCTAATGTGATAAATAATTAAGGGAGCAACAGTATGATTCAAAACTGAGGCCCTTGCCCTGACGGAGTTCTTGGCCAACTGTGGTACTGATCGAAAACGGGCGTGTCTCTAGAAGTATACATCGATGCAAGCACACCTTTTTCAGACATGTACAGTACTTGTCAAACAGAACAATTCTCAAAGTACAGTTGCCCTTTAAAGGGCCTCTCCCAGAATTACCGTCTCTCTCCATCACCATTTTCTACCCCCTTCTCCCCTGACTTCTCCCTTTATCCCGTGACGACATGGACCCAGTGGTCTGCAACCTCTCTGACCCCCTCTGGTCACCTCTCTTCCTGGGCCACCTGGCGTCACAGCAGCCGCCCTTACCTCCTGCTTCTTCTGGACAGAAATGTGTCGGGAAGGCGAAAGGTTGGTGTAGGGACAAAAGTTGGGAGGGAGGATATGGAAGCCCTGAGGGGGGATGTAGCAGAACAAAAATAGTGAGGAGTGTGGCTTTTTCTTTATGGCCTTGCAATACTTTTTATCACTTTTTTCCCCCCTCGGGGCTTCCATAACTAGGCAATAGAGGAAGTTGTCACAAAGCTGGAAGTGATTGTATATTAAAGCAAAAAAAGCGACAAAAGGAAGGAAACGGAGAATAAAAGGGATCAGACAAGAGAAAAAAGAGGGCAAGGTGGAATACGTCAGAGAAAAGTGAGCTAGTGAGACAAGACGGGTTGGCAGAGGAAGAGAGAGGAAGTGAGAGGGAGGATGACAGAGAAAAGAGGGATAGAGAGAAAGAAAGGAGCAATGGGAAGCAGGAGGAGCAGCTGGCACACAGCTGATGGCTCCTCCATCACTGTATCTCCCCCCTCTGGTGGGAGGTCAGAGGAGCCCTCCCCCCCGCGCCTCTCCTTTTCTGTTCTTGGCTCTTCCGAACTGTTATGTAATAAAGCTGGAAGAGGAATGACGGCAGCAGAGATGAACGTGGTAAGGGAGTTGAGATTCATTGTCTATTTATTGGGGAAGAAAGTGCCGTTAAAGGACTATACTATTTTAAGGGCTGCGCAATATATCGTTTTTTTTTTATTTTTTATTTTTATCGGCATCGCGATATCAACTGGCTAACTGACTTATACACGCGAAAGGCTGCAACCTATTGCGGAAGACACTCTGAGATTTTTTTCTGTTTGTTGAAAGAAAATGTCAGTGGAAAACGTCACTTTAAAATGTAACTCGATCAAATTCAATCAAATGTATTTAAGGTGTAAAATCACCATTCAACATGGTCTCAGTGCACTACAATTGAAGGAACACAGCAATAACAGACAGCAACAACACAATTGAACAGCATTAAAGCAGCAATACAAAACCAGCAACATAACAAGTGAAAACATTTTTTTATTGTAGGACGCAGAAAGGATGGTGTGTTATGGTTGGTTGTAGTATAATGAGTAGAGGTGGGTTTTCAATCTAGATTCAAAAATGTCAACTGAGTGAGCTTCTTTAACATGTAATGGGAGGCCATTCTAAAGATGAGGTAGGAGAATGCTCTATAACTAGCAGATTTCTTTTGTACTAGGGGAATGAACTGTCATTGTTTCGTAGTGGTGCCCTTTTATATTGAATTCAATTTGTTCAAAAAAAGAATATTGAGATTGATTTCCTTTCATTTGGTTTAAATTCAACAAGCATTTTGTTGTATTTTAGCAGATTACTGAAAGCAGCAGAAATGCGGAACTGAGTACACTTTAATATCTGTTTATCGCAAGTAATATCGTTATCTTGATATTCAACATTATTGCATATCGCATATTTTCCTCAAATTGTGCAGTCCTAAAACGAATTTTGCGCGTATTAGCCAGTTTACTATGGTACTATAAAGCTTGTTCTTTACAGTTTGCCAACCATTTTCCTAACTACTGTGTTTGATTTTTTTAATGCCGTTTCCTAACTTCTTAGCAGCCATAGGTCTCCATTCATTCGAATCCATTTTAAAATGCAGCTTTCACAGACAAAATATAAAAATATTGGATGAAAGTGTCCGCTTTTCTTTTTTACATTATGTGTGTGCTGATGAATGGGTAAAAATTGATTGATTTGAAAAGTCTGTGTGTGATTAAACCCATGAAGTGTAAAGTTTTAATTTGTAGCATTTCAAATTGTTCTGATGGCATGAGTTGTTAATTGTAGTGTGCCAAAGTGTATTTTGTGATTCTGTGGGGGCTCAAGGCTATAGTTAGGAATGTTCAAACTCAGTTACTTGAGGAAGTTTCTGGCTTCATGAACTCACTTATATGAGTGGAATACATAGCTAGAAAGGTACAAAAATAAAGGCATGCTTCAAAAAAACAAATGCAACATGCTTTAAAAAATGCCTTCCAAAAAATGATTTCATGTTTTACAAGAATGAAAAGATAGACTAGAGGAACATCTGGAAAAAAATGTAACTATAAGAGCTGCAGTAATAATAAATACAATTTTATGTAGCATCAATGCTCATGACCCGTCCACTTTTTTGGTTGGGCCCCTTGGAGGCCAATGCCCTGTTTGAGGAATCGCAGCTTTAAAAGCCCCTGAAAACATGGTTTCTAATCTTAAGTTTTTCTCCATAGCATATGTTATTCATGACTAAGTAAACAACAACATTGAAGTTTGAAAAAATATATCCTAAGTTATCATTTATTTAGAGATTTTGATCGAAGCAAATAACTGATTAAAATGTAGCTAAACTCTGGTTGGTGCGTTGTGGGTGTGATAGTGCCAAATATTGGGCCAATCAAAACCACAGATAACGTGGCAACGGAGGTGAGACAAGGACAGGGATTTGGAGGGTTCTGTCACTAAACAGATTAGGAAACAAACCGGGAAGGAAACTGGTATCAGAAAAAATAATAATAAAAAAAGTACACAAAAGAAAGCACAGTGAGAATAAATGCACTGAGCAAGTGATGATGAGGGACGGAGCTGCTGCTGTGATTGTCACTGTGATTTCTGAATTCTGTTTCTCGGCGAGGAAGAGAGGAAAAAAAAACAAAACTGAATGCGACAGGAAGACAGACAGTTTGACAGACGGGAGAAGAAGAGAAAAAACGGAGGACGGAGAGATGAAAGCTATTGACTCTCAGTGTGTACACCGAGAAGCCATGAGGAAAAGCTTCATTCCCTGACTTTTATCCACTGTAATTACCATCTCCCACTGTTGAGAGGGAAATTTCACTTATCTCTTTCTTTGCTCTGGAAAATAGTCTGCTCTTTCTCGCTCCGTCTAACTTTCCCCAGTGCTCGATAACGCTTCCTTCAAAGAGGGCAGAAAGAAATGCAAAGACTTGAAAGGCAAGATGAGGGAAAAGTTGGCTCTGTGTGAGAGCTGCAGCTTTCAAGGAGGGAAGAAATGTGAACATCGAAAGCAAATGCTCCGTCAGCCAGATGAGGGAAGAAAAGGAAAAAAAAAAAAGTGTCAGAGCGGGCTCGTGAGGATGAGAAGCAGAGCATGAAGAGTACCAAACGAGGAGAAGTAAGGACAGGGGAGGCAGAGACGAGACGAGTGATGAAGAGACAGGCAGAGAGGGCTGCAGGGTAAAATAGGACAAAGATGAATGGACCCGGATTGAAAAGTATTGGTTTCACAGGACGGGGGGACGACAGCAAGTGAAGAGGGAATTGAAAGGGAACAAATAGGGAAGAGAAATGGAGAGACGTATTAAAAGAAAAAAACGGTGAGATAAGAAAAAGGTTGTTAATTCATGACAAGGCAGGTTGAAAAGACAGAAAGCACCAGGGAAAGAGAGGAGAAGACAGATGGACTGAAAGGAAGACGGATAAAGGCTCAGATGAATTGGCTGTGGAGAGGAAAGCCTGGGGGAAGAGGTGGAAGGTAAATAACAGGAGAGTGAAGGTAGTTGTCTTGTCATCGAAGTCATCGACCACGAGGGAAATCAGGCGTGAAGCTCCTCTACGCGCCGTTTTAATCTACTATTGAGTCCTTACAGCTCATTTTTTACATCACAAATGATGTGAATTAGGAGAGAGGCTGTTCCATGCGTTGCCGACGCAAATCAACTTGTTTTTATCAATCCAAGTGTCATTTTACTGATCCCCGTGCAGCGCTCTGCGGCTGCGTTTCATCAGCGCTTCGACATGCCCTTGTTCACTTCCCATCAGCACTTACCCCTCGGGGGGGGAATCCCCCGCCGCCATCATAAGTGTCCTTCCGATTTGTCTGAAAAACTGAAGTGAACTTGGTGAGATCGACCTTCAGAGGGTTGAGGGAGCGACGATGGTCACTCCAGAGGTGGATATGGCCCACAATGCATTGCAGTACATCCATGGTTAGATGGCAGTAACGTACAACTGGTAAAGCTCTGTTTGCCGACCGCCAAAGAGGGAGAGGATGAGTAAATTGTAGTAAATTGAGTAAACTCATTCTAAGCCTGTAGGTATTTCTGATGATTAGTTAAAAAGCATAGTAATACATTTATTTTAAACATTTTAGAAATGATGTATACAGCACCTTTCATACAAGCAATGCAGAACAGAGTGCTTTGCAATGAGGAAGTTGCATGACAGACATACATAAAATTAACATAAAAACAGGGATAGAATACCAAAATTAATGGATATTAAGAAAATAAAAGACTCTTAAAGGGGTAGAGCTAAGCCTACAACTGGCGGTCGGCCCTGTAATGAATGATTTGGGCTGAAAGTGTACAAGAGCAGGTGTGTTCCATTTAAATCCCTCGCTCCTGCCCCATCCACTATCACTCTGCTCTCCAAGTAGCCTCTGTGCAACGTATGCTGTTACGTAATAGTGTGTGTGGAACTTCTACTACAAACGCAGCCTATGTCTTGTTTCAAGATGTAGATATTTTGGGCCCTATTTTAACGATCTAAGCGCACGGCGTGAAGCACATGGCGCAGGTGCGTTTAGGGCGTGACCAAATCCACTTTTGCTAGTTTGACGGCGGAAAAAAGGGTCCGTGCGCCAGGCGTAGAGCTTAGATCGGCCCAAAAAATCAAGCCCGAACCTACCCGAGCCCGAGCACGTTGTGTCCGAGCCCAGCCCGGCCCGAAACATTAACTGTAATTATGAGCCCGAGCCCGATTTAAACCCGACAATTTTTTAATACGTGGGCCGTTATAACTGACGTTCTCAACTACAATTCAGAGTTGTTTGAACTGCAGAAATCTGTTTAGAATAATACAACAAGGACGAAGCATGTAAACTGGGCTGTTTGTTTAGAATGGAACGGATCGCAAGTGGATCCGAATGAAGAAACGTAAAAAAAAAAAAGAAACAATGATGAACAACATATTGTTGTCACTGCCCAGGACTTGTTTAAACTGCTTCCATACCTCCGACTTTCCTCCACACTTGCTCAAAGTTAATTCTCCTGTTTTTCTTTTTTTCTTTACATCTTCAAGCTCCCGGTGTGATGCGTGCGAGAGGAGGAGACTCCGCGCATGACACGTGCTGCATTTTGTAACTGCAGCCTAACTTTTGTACACATTTGTTACTTTTATATAGCCTATATATATATATTTATAATATTTCTGATTATGGCATAGCTATCTCCCCACCCAAATAGGATAATAAGGTAATGGATAAAAAAAAAAAAAAAAAAAATTGCTTGATCAAGGGTCCGGCCCAGGCGCCGAGGTCCGGTCGGGCTCGGGCTTGGGCCGAGAATCTAAACTCTAGCCAGGCGCATGGTTCAAAAGGGTTGTACTTAGTGTCTTCATTAATTCATAGGTGTGTTTTGGGCGTAACATGCAATAAACCAATCAGAGGGTCATCTCCCATTCCCTTTAAAAGCCAGGTGCTTTTGGACCTTGGAGGATTGCTATTATGATGGCGGATTTGCGCCGTAATATTTTTATTTGTAATCTTTTGCATGTTTGTGTGCTGCTGCACTTCCCTGTGTGTGTAACAAGCATAGTGTGCGCGCGCTGTGCATAAGCCTAGGCACATTTTACTAATACACTGTTAAAATAACAAGAAGTGCTGCGCTATTGACTTCAGACCAGGTTTTTGTTGGTCAATGGCGCAATCACTTCCCGCTGCCTCAAGATAGCAATACGCCAAGAATTCACCTGAACACACCTCCCTGTAAGAGCAGCACGCCCATGGGCGCAAAGATGGGTGCAGGTGCATTTGCTATTTAAACGACGCAGGCGCTGGACGGGGAACTGACAACTGTGTCGGTCTTAAACTAGCAAAGACACTTGCGTCGGGCTTTGTGCTGCGCCGGGTGCAAGATAGGGCCCTTTAAGTCTTTGGAATTGGAATGGAATGTTTTAACATGGACATTTACTAAACACCATAATCAGGATACTACCAACAAGCTTAGGCTTTGATTATTTTGAATACATACTGTATTATTTATAAAAATATACAAATTCCAATCAAGTTGGGACGTTATGTAAAACATGAATTATGTAAAACATGAATTATGTAAAAACAGAATACATCCATCCATCCATCCATCTTCTTCCGCTTATCCGGTAACGGGTCGCGGGGGTAGCAGCTCGGGTCTTCCCCGAGGCCTCCTCCCAGCTGGACATGCCTGGAACACCTCCCTAGGGAGGCGCCCAGGGGGCATCCTTACCAGATGCCCAATCCACCTCAACTGGCTCCTTTCGACGTGAAGGAGCAGCGGCTCTACTCCGAGCTCCTCACGGATGACTGAGCTTCTCACCCTATCTCTAAGGGAGACGCCAGCCACCCTCCTGAGGAAACCCATTTCGGCCCTTGTACCCTGGATCTTGTTCTTTCAGTCATGACCCAGCCTTCATGACCATAGGTGAGGGTAGGAACGAAAACTGACCGGTAGATTGAGAGCTTTGCCTTCTGGCTCAGCTCTCTTTTCGTCACAACGGTGCGATAAATTGAGTGTAATACAATGAATAACAGAATACAATGATTTGCAAATCCTTTTCAACATATATTCAATTGAATACACTACAAAGACAAGATATTTAATGTTGAAACTGATAAACTTTATTGTTATTTTGCAAATATTCACTTATTTTGAATTTGATGCCTGCACCACGTTCCAAAAAAGCTGGGACAGGGGCAACAAAAGACTGGGAAAGTTGAGGAATGCTCGATACGATATTGTATTGATTCTTTGGACAACAACACAATATTTGTGGATATCACATACTCTGCCAATATAGCTTTGAATCGAATATAATTTCCATTAAATTCAGGGACCTGCGATCAATATGAGGCAATATCATATGTCCATTTAACACAATCGGTTCAATTTATACCAACTCATGAAAGACAACTAAAATATGATTTGACATTCATATTATTGAACTCTTCCAGACATTTAAATGAAAAACAAACTACTATTTTTATAAAAAGAATAAATATAAAGTGGGATTTAAAAATAAAAATAAAGGCCCATCTTAAAGATGATGATATGTATGGATATTTTCACTTTGCATTGATGACATTGGATCGTTGATCATTGAATCCATATATTGATCCAGGTCGATGTATTGTTACACCCATAGTCATTTAAAGCCTATAGACAGGGAATATAGACTTCAACTACTTTGAGTTTGTTGCGTGTTTGAACTGCTGACAACAACGCTGTCAGTCACCAGTGAGGTGAACTCCACTGCTAAAAAGCTACAGTTAATGAGTCACTTAGTTCAGCTTGAGGATTCTGTGTTAAAGGATGTTAATGCACTGGCCACCCAGTTCTCTGGCCCCTTTTAAAGCGTAACTCTCGCCAAACTGCAACCTAGGGTCTTTTTGTGAATGTACCCGAGTCAAACTTTTGTTTAAAAGCATATTTAGGACAGAAACACCACTTTTAAGATTTACCGTATTCTCGTTTTTTTGGTCAAATGGCCTTTTGAATGGGAGTGCTAGGGACACTACTATGATCGCATCAAAATCACTATTTTTAAAACTCTAAGAAGGCTCGACACAACATGAAACTTTGCTCCAAGTATCACCAGGGGCTCTACACATGAACTCAGCATTGAGAACATTGTTTGTGTACCCAGAGTTTACTAAAAAGAAAGGTTTTGAGCAACTCACGTTAGCAGTTGTTGTTTATACTATCTGCCATTTTCCAAGTCAAAAATAGGCTCCGAATGCGAATGAACAGACTCCATAGGAGGAAATGTCATTCTTATATGAGGCTCCTTTTTCAACTACAAGGTCAATATTGTTTTTCACTAACGACAAAACAACAAATTATCCGTGCTTTTATATGGAACTAAGCTTTAGGAGCTTTCCATATTTACTCTCCTCCCTTGACTATTTTTGACTGGCTTGATGGACGGGGACCGGAAAAACCAACAGCTACAGTAAGTTGTTCAAAACCTTTCTTTTTAGTAAACTCTGGGTACACAAACAATGTTCTCAATGCTGAGTTCATGTGTAGAGCCCCTGGTGATACTTGGAGCAAAGTTTCATGTTGTGTCGAGCCTTCTTAGTGTTTTAAAAAGTAGCAATTTTGATGTGATCATAGTAGTGTCCCTAGCACTCCCATTCAAAAGGCCATTTGACCAAAAACGGTAAATGTTATGCTTTTAAATGAAAGTCTGACTCGTGTACATTCACAAAAAGACACTAGGTTGCATTTTGGCGAGAATTACGCTTTAACAAAAAGGACTTGGTCTCCGGGAGTCTAGTCTCGCTTTGCCAGACCTTCCTCCACAGCGC
Organism: Sander lucioperca; assembly: GCF_008315115.2. Taxonomy (NCBI): domain Eukaryota; kingdom Metazoa; phylum Chordata; class Actinopteri; order Perciformes; family Percidae; genus Sander; species Sander lucioperca. The sequence goes on from NC_050181.1 coordinate 29,117,024, forward strand.
TGAGAAGGAGGGTCTGGCTAGTCCACACAGCATTCCGGGATGGGAGGAAAAATGTGCTATGGTTTATTGGCATTTCTTTAAACCAATCACAAGCCACGGTGCCGCTGCAAAATAGCCTCAGGAACGAACTTGTTTTGGTGGAACATGTGTGCGTTCAAAAGTTGTTTTAGTCGTGCAGCAAAAACCTCAGATTGGACAGATAGTCTAGCTAGCTGTCTGGATTTACCCTGCAGAGATCTGAGGAGCAGTTAACCATAGTCCTCAGAAATCCACCAGAGTTTAGAACTCCAACACAAAGAAAGAGGAAGGTAGCGGGACATCCGGCCAAAAAAAGAGTGGCATCCGCCGGAATTTCCGGCGGCAACGGAGCAATCCTGGAAGTGGAACATCGTGGATATAGACTACCTGGAGTCTACATCCACGACGTATACAATCACTGTGTTTTGTTTAGCCCATTGGACAATGAGCGACAGAAGACAATTCCACTTTTAGAAGTCTAAGTTACTATCACGCTGCAATGCTTCCATCCAGTTAGCTTCATTCATACAGGAGATAGAATAAAGAGCCTGTGCCTGTCCAGAAGTTAAACTCTGCGTGACTTCTCACGGATGACTATAATCCTCTTCTCATTCCAGTAGAGACCAACTGGGCTACACAATACAACCCAGCAGAGCGCCAGCCCTGTGTGCAGGCCTGCAGATGCCCTCTGCATAGCTTAACTCTGTGTGTGTCTCTCTCTCTCTCTCTCTCTCTCTCTCCCCCTCACCCCATCTCCACTTTCTCCGTGTTTATTTATTGTGTAGATGATCTCAAGCCTCAAATTGACTTGTGGGATTGATTTGACAACGCCCTCCACCCTCCCCCTTCATTTCCTTCCCCTCGTCTTCCTTTCCCTCCCTCGAAAGACTTTTGATTAATCCAGCGGCCTCCTCTGTGAGTTGCAGAGAAAAAAAGTGAGTCAAATGAAAGGACAGAGAGAGAGAGAGAGAGATATGAGGTAAAACCAAAGAGAGATGGGGTGCCTCTTATTATACAAGCTGAAAGTTATGTGATCCATTTGATAAGAAAAGCTCTTTTTGATTAAGGATGAGAAAAGAAGCAAACTTTCTTGGGAGGAGAGAGGGAGAGATGAAGGAAACAACTGACAATGGAGAGCGCCTGAGAAGTAGGGAGTAATTGACCATTCGTTAAGCCCTGTTACTGTTGCTACGCCTGCCAAGCTTTCCATTCTTACACAGTACATAGTTAACAAAGAAACTCTGGGAAAACCTGTAGCTAACTAATGAAGCTAACATTAGTTTCGTGGCTTGGTTGAAAGCATTTTCTTCCAGCTGAGTAGTATTAAAGTAAGAATCCCGTGTGTGCTCAGTGTGTAGCAGGTTATGTGGGTTCATCAACACCACAGCAAGACTGCTGGTGAATGTAAGGCTACATCCACACTAGGCAGCGATATTAGGGGAATTTGCGATATGCGATGATGTTGTTGGACATTGCGATAACGATATTACTTGCGATAAATAAACAGAAATTAAAATGTACGCATTTCTGCTGCTTTCAATATTCTGCTCAAACACAACAAATTACTTGTTGAATTTAAAACTAGGGCTGGGTATCGTAAATTCAATACCGGTACCACTACCAATACCGTGACTTTGATAACGGTTACTAAACGGTACTATTTTTGATACCAATTTTATGAAATCCATTTTAACTAAAATAATTTACAATAGTTCACATTGCGTCACACATTTGTATTTATTTTTCAACTCCTACTACAGTACGTGAGCCCTGTCTCTGTACGTAACGTTATTCCTGCCTGCTTCTACGGCGTGTGACATTAGACAGCCAATCACCAGCTTTATGAGATCTTGGTAGATGCATAATGCATGCTTATTGGCTCACTGACACTGATGAGATTCACTCCTTAGGTATTGAATGACAAGGCATTTTTCAATACTCGATACTAAGGAGGCAATTTGGACGGTGCCTAAAAAGTATTGAATTCTGTACCAAGCCCTAGTTAAAAGAAATGAAAGGAAATCATTTCCAGCATTCTTTTATTGAACATTGAATAGAATATAAAAGGCACCACTAAAAAAAGTGACAGTTACATTTTAAAGTGTAGTTTTCTACTGATATTTACTGATATAACACAAATCTTTCACGATATGTCGCAGCCTTTTGCGATGTGTTTATTGCGGCAGTTGATATCGCTATGACGTTAAAAAAAACAATAAACTGTGCAGCCCTAATCCACACTACTACTTTTTGGTTTGAAAACGCATATCTTTTGCTGCGTTTACGCCTTCACGCTACCCCGGCGTTTTTTGAGCCCCTAAAAAGGCAAAATTCTGAAAAACTGCTGAGCCCATTTTAGTTTGACAACTCCGGGGTTGTTTGGAGTTTGGCCAGGACGAAAACGGAGACAATTGGAAACGGCGACACCATCAGTCTTTTGTCAGTGTTATCGGTTAGATAGGCTTTACGTTACATATCTTTCAGTAACAGTTCCACCTCGTCGCTGGTCCAAGCTAATAAATCCCTGCTCTTACTTTTCGTTATTTGTTGTTCTTTCCCTAAGGTATTTTCAACTTATACATCCTTGATTTTCAACTTCAGAGTATTGCCATACAATCTGCTTCTTGTTTACATCGGCACATGCATCCTTAGTGTATGCGAATGGTCATGTGATATGCGTCGCCAGTCGTGTTAATGTGGACGGAAATTAGTTCTGCTACGGAGCTAAAACGCTTGTTTGGACAGAAATCATGTTTTGCTTCCAAACGCCGTTTTACAAATGAAAACGTAGTAGTGTGGATGTAGCCTAAAAGACTACAGGAAAACTAGAGAGAAGGGAAAGAGGAGGGCAAGGAGGGAGGCGGTGCGTGTGCGCGCCATGCTCTATTTGTCATTCCGGCCGTGGTCTTTGGTGACACCTTGTTCATTTGCCAAAGCGACTGTTTGAGATGCAGGCATCGATCGAGCAAACAGAAGCTGGGCCCTGAAGATAGAGACTGAGGGAGAGAGAAGCGTGTGCAGTTTCATTACAAACGTTCAAATCGCACCTTCAAAGCGGACAGACATCCCTATCTGTACTGTGTTTTTACTGCAGAAGTGGAAAGAAAAACAGTAAGTACTGTACTTAAGTACAAATTTGAGGTACTTGTACTTTACTTGACTCTTTTCATGTCACTTTCTACTTTCTACTACGTTACATTTCAGAGAGAAATCTTGTACTTTTTACTCCACTACATTAATCTGACAGCTTTAATTACTAGTTACTTTACAAATTAAGAGTTGTGCACATAAAACACATTTGGTTTATAAAATACAATGTTTTATTATAAATTAAACTACCCAACAATATACAGGCCTACAAGTCCAACTAAAATGAGTAGCCTATTAAACACAGAACTGTTTGGATCATTTCCAGTTTTCTAAAATGTGAGGATTTTTCTGCATTGAGTACTTTTAATACTTTAAGTACATTATCTTGATGATACTTACATACTTTTACTTAAGTATAATTTTCAGTGCAGGACTTTTACTTGTAACAGAGTATTTTTACAGTGTGGTATTAGTACTTTTACTTAAGGAAAGGATATGAGTTCTTCTGTCGCCATGTATCATTTATACTGAAGTTGATGACAGATTACAGTTAAATCTGACTACGTTCACATTGGCGTTAAACATTGAAATGTACAACTTTTTAAATAGAATCCAAGCTTGCAAGTTTTCCTTAAGTGTAATGGATGTTGCCTGAAAATAGGACAAATAAAGTTGTATGTTCTTTTTAGTTTTTAATTACTAATAACAAAAACAAGACTTTCTTGAAGCTTAAATAATTCACTCCAAAACTCAATAGTTCTGACAAGGTTGAATTTTAGTATATTTTTTCCCCCCATTATGGCCAGCATTGACTTTCTATCTCCATCTGATAACTTAACTTCCATCCATTATGTTGGCAGAACTTTTGATTTGAAATTGATTTCTTTTAAAAGAAGCTAATGGCTCCATGAATCTAAAACCTTCTCCTGAGACTTCATCTTTCATCTGCGTAAGAGATCCGTCATTTTGACAACCACGCCGTCACCTCATAATGCATTTCTATCATTTGTCAAAGAAAAGAAAAAAAATCTCACACATGCTGCAAACTCCTACAATGATGCTGGTTTAGTGAGTTTAGTAGTCCAGTAAATGCTGATTCCAAGACAGCGTTATCTGCTCTAGTGCCTTTAAAAAAATGAAGCTTTCCTGGTCTTCATTGGCAGACTTTTGTCATGATCATCCTAAAATATAGTAGTTTGATTTTCTCAGTAATATTTTCCATCTGCTGACAAAGATCATGAAATTATGTTGAAAGCTCCAGAAGAAGTTAGTAAGAGGGCCTTGAGTTTTAAATTTTTCTTGTCAACCTACTGTTTCCAAGGTCAAGGATTAATAATTTCAAACTCAACCTGAAATTTGAAAGGAATAGTTTAAAATACTTTAAGGACATTTAAGGAATAGTTTGGGAAATACCCTTGCTTGCTTTCTTTAAGGAAATAAGCTGGTTTTACACCGGCGTGCGGCAACCGCCTAGATGCATGCGCTTTCTTGCAGTTCCTGCCGTCCTGCGGTTACCACTAAAGTTCAGCACGGTGAACTCTGAGGGCCCTATCTTGCACCCGGCGCAGCATGCCGCAAAACCCGACGCAAGTGTCTTTGCTAGTTGAAGAACAACGCAGTTGTCAATTTCCCGTCCAGCGCCCGCGTCGTTTACATAGCAAATGCACCTGCGGCCATCTTTGCGCCCATGGGCGTGCTGGTCTTACAGGGAGGTGTGTTCAGGTGAATTCTTGGTGTATTGCTATCTTGAGGCAGCGGGAAGTGATCGCGCCATTGACCAACAAAAACCTGGTCTAAAGTCAATAGTGCAGCATTTTATTATTTTAACAGCAAATTGGAGGCTACATTTACATTGCTACGTTTTGGTTTAAAAACAAATATCTTTTGCTACGTGTACACCTCACAGTCACACTGCTCTGGCATTTCAGAGCCCCTAAACCACAGACATTTGAAAACACTTCTGACCCCGTTTTGGTTTGGAATCTCCGGGGTTGTGTTGCATTCTCTACGGCCAAGGAAAAAGAGCTATCCCATACACAAACAGAAATGTAAAAAACGACAACGTGGTTGTTTTACTGGGAGTTACGTGCTGTAACTGTTTCTCAGCGACCATCGGGCAGCCGCAGTGACTTCCTGGATTCTCAACAAGATTCCAGGAAGTCACAAGACATAAGTCGTTACAGCACATTAGTCCCAGTCCACAGGCTGAAAGTGGTATCGATTTTCGAACTAATTCTTGGCAAAAACAAGCCCATTTTCCCAAAATGTTGAAAAATTCCTTCAAGTAATGTAATAACAGCCGCTGTGTGTTCAGCCTTGTCTGTTGGTGGTTGTTTTTCTCATCCCAGGTCCCAGTCCAAACGCTTCAGGGGCTTTAATCGTCATGGTAGCGTTTGGCCATCATGACAGTGCGACCGCGGAGCAGCTGGCAGCGGAGGCTGCTGTGTCAGTATCACTCAGCTCACCGTGTCACATCTTATAAAGGCACTGTTAGATGGCACGCACTCGAGATGGTCTGAGAGGGATAAACACACACACACACACACACACACACACACACACACACACACACACAGAGGGCTGCACAATATATCTGTTATCGCCATTGCAATATCAACTGGCACAATATATACATCGCGAAAGGCTGGGACATATCGCAATAGACACAAAACCGATATTTTTGTGTTGGTTGAAAGAAAATATCAGTAGAAAACTGCACTTTAAAATGCAACTGTCATTCTTTTTTTAGTGCTGCCTTTTATATTCAATTCAATGTTCAATTTGTTCAATAAAAGAATATTGGAAATTATTTCTTTTTATTTGTTTAAAATTCAACATTTTCTCATGTTGTGCAGCCCTTACAGACATATTTTTATGTGATATGGTGATAACACAATATACATGAATAGACAACCTGTAACACTGCTGAGATGTAGTAAAGGGTCAGACTACAGTTAGTGCAAATTGTGGTCAAGTTAGTGATGTGGATCAGTTATAACGCAGTATATATAAATAGATAGTCTGTATAAATGCTGAGAAGTAGTGAAGTCAGTATACAGTTAGTGCAAGTTGTAATGTAGTTAGTGATGTGGATCAGTAATAACACAGTATACACGAACAGACAGTCTGTCTAAATGCTGAATATAGTAAAGAGTCAATATACAGTTAAATATGTATTTGTACTTGGACAGACAAGCACCTAAGAAATCACAATCAGGCAAGCCCACTTCTGACAACAGATTCAAACACACCACGTGCGTGCGTGCGTGCGTGCGTGCGTGCGTGTGTGTGTGTGTGTGTGGCTCGCTCCAGTGGCTCAGTTGAAGTTAGTTTATATGGAGAGTTATGCACATAAGAAATCCAAGGTTCCACAGGAGGGGTATTCAGCAAACTGCATTACAAAGTGCTGTTTACTGTGTCGGGACAGAGGAAATGAATTCAAAGCAAGCTCGGGCAATGTCGCCGTCTAATGTATTCCTAAAGCTCTCCGCTAAGCTACGCTCTCTCTATCTTTCTCTCTCCAGCAGGGGGATTCTCAGTGCAGTCACTCCCCCCCCCCACCCCTCCCCCTGGTACCAGCAACCAGACTTTATTCCTCCTAAATCGCCCTCTCCTAATCCTTCCCCGCCTCTCCCTCTCTCTCTTTTTATTTTTTTTTTTTTAAACACACTTCCCATTCCCACCTCTGACTGATATACTGTACAACAGGGAGGATGAAATATCAGACAGCTGGAAAGCAATTGTCTTTTTATGCTGCGAGGAAACACCGTGAGCACTGTTAAGAGAGAGAATAATTGCTCTAACACCACTCCTCCCTCTCTCTGTTTTCTTTTCTTCTTTTTCTTCCAGTGCAGTTCAACTTGATTCCTGTGGGGCTCAGGATAGTGGCCATCCAGAGCACCAAGACGGGGCTCTACGTTGCCATGAACAGCGAGGGCTACCTCTACACTTCGGTACGGTCAGCACACACAGTACAGTAACACCGTAAGCCTTTGAAAGACTTAACTCATCATGCTATTTCTAGAGCTGCAAAGATTATTTGATTAGTTGCCAACTATTAAAATAATCGCCAGGGGTTTGTAGATAGGGAGGAAATTGTGCTTGCTAATTTGAAATTTTACTGCTACAAAGGATCTATGAAAGAAGACGGTTTGAGTGCTTTGCTATAATAAAAAATAAAAAATCTGAATATTAAAAAAAAAAGTTTAGGGCTGGGCAATATATCCATATTATATCAACATTGATATACGAGACTGGATATCGTCTTCAATTTTGGATATCGTAACATCGTGATATGACACAAGTGTTGTCTTTTCCTGGTTTTAAAGGCTGCGTTACAGCACAGTAACAGGGTTTCTGGGGGGTCTTAAAAAGTCGAAAATTTTCAAAATCTAAATTTTAGGCCTTAAAAAGTCTTAAATTCACTGAAGTGTTGTGTTCTAGGTCTTCAATCATTTTAAACAGGTCTTAATTTTCCTACGTCCATGCAACGCTACCTCTAATGCTTAGGCAGCGATTTACGTGTTATTTTCTGAACATACCAGACTGTTCTAGCTGTTCTATTATTTGCCTTTACCCACCTAGTCATTATATCCACATTACTGATGATTATTTATCAAAACTTTCATTGTGTAAATATTTTGTGAAAGCACCAATAGTCAACCCTACAATAAGCTGCAATATCGACATTGATGTATTTAGTCAAGAATATTGTGATATTTGACTTCCTCCATATCGCCCAGCTCTATGCCAAGTAAGTACTTACAAGGAATTTGCCTTGGTGGTTGGTGCATACATAAACAAACATACATATTGGACATTATTATGAAATTAACAATTAATACAGCAACAAATATATACAAGATAACCGTTTAACATATGGAGGGAAAAAAGTGGCTGAATAGATTGAGTGTAGAATGTGCAACAAATATATAGTATGTGCAATTGGCAAAAAGTTAAAAAACATTCTCTGATTCCAGCTACTTCTCAATATTTTCTAGTTTCTTCTCTCCTCTGTGACAGTTAACTGAATATCTTTGAGTTGTGGACAAAACAAAACAAGACATTGGAGGACGTCATCTTGGGCTTTTGGGAAACACAGATCGACATTTTTCACCGTTTTCTGACATTTTATAGACCACAACAACTAATCGAGTAATCGAGACAACAATAGACAGATTAATCGACTATGAAAACAGTCGTTAGTTGCAGCTCTAGATATTACACCAGCCCACTGCTGGCTTTGGATTTGCTTGAGTACAAGGCAGTGTGTGACAGCAACGCAGGCATTCTAAATGTTGTTTGTAGAGTTTGTTGAAATGGAAGTAATAGAGAAATATGTCGGGTTACATGAAAGCTTTTAAAGTCAGTCTGGGTGGCAGCGTTAGTTACAGTAGATGGATGTGTGATAGCCTCTAACATACTACTTGTTGCCTTTAGAAGTAACAGAAGAACACAATAGGCCTGTATATTTATCATTTATTGTCATATTAGAGCTGAATGTATGTAATGCCTGTACTGTAACTTACCACACACTGTATGATTTACAAAAAAACGGATGATAAAGTTACTCCGATATTCTCTGTCTTGCAAAGTGGGATACCGCTGGGCTCCTGCTTAAATCAGATATATGAAAATGTAAACATTTGTGTCTCATCTGCTTTGCCAAGGATTAATTTTGGATATACATATAGTATATAGTAGCTGTCAAGCAAACCCAATACAAACCAGATCACCATTCATAAAAAAAATAATACTGTAATGTCCCCAAATTGTTGTGACACAAACAATATAAGTGATCAGCATTTAACAAGCCAAGTGCTCTTCAACAGGTGAGCGAGTCCTGACAAAATTATGTGGGCAAAATTTTCCGAATTCACTCCGCCCAAACATCACTGTAAAATCATGTAATTCATTTAGAGACCATTTTTCATTTCTTTAGTTTAATCATGGGCTCAGTCTTGCAACTTGAAAGGATGAGTTGACAGCTGATCAGTCTTCTAACCTATTACATTAAGTGGTTAACAAACAAGATTAGCCTATTAGCATATACTTCCCAGCATGCACTCTATTTGTTTTTTTAAAAAGGTTTTTTTTTTTCCAACTTGCAGTGAGTCGCGTGACAAAAGGGAAACTTGGAAGTTTGAGGAACTGACAGATTATTTTGCCTTCAAATGTTGAGTTGTCTTTGCAGTTGTACAGTCTGTTTTTTTATTGCCTGGTTTGTCAATTTAAACATATGGATTTGGTCAGAGCATACAATAGGCCTGCACGATTTTTTAGCTTAGAATTGATATCACAATTCTCTGCCATGAATTTTTTCTCAAGAAGTGTAATGTTTATTACACACATGAACCATGACGGAACAAAACTAATTGGCAGTATCAAACATAGATTGTTTTTGGCACCTATAGCACATTGCGCATCACCACAAGCCTGTAAACATAGAGGCTTCAATGAATAAATAAAATAAAGTACATACTGGCCATTTAAGTACAGTAGGCTACCAGAAATAGTGACATATAACTCATTGAACTAAATATGGTCCTGATACAGGCTCTATCTGAACTCCTTGAACATGTCTTTACATAATTAAAACATGTCAATGTCAAATGCTTTCAATAAATTAAATGAAGGAAAAAAAATGTAATATCAGAGTCATTTAAAAATTAAATCGCGAACAGGGGTGAATCAAGATCGCGATTTTAGAACGATTCGTGCATGCCTAGCATACAAGTCGTGTAGCTATCACCAGGGACAGGATCATAGCTTATAGTATGTCTCAGTACACATACAATGGTATACATGATCTAAACTTCAGATCCACTTACAATTTATTTTCTCAAGCTTTCAATCTCCATCTCTCCATCTTTTTTCACTTCCCTTTTTTTTGTCAATCTAATATGTCCAAAGTCATCTTGTTTTTAAACTAAAAACAAGTTTTTATCATCAAGTTATGTCGAGTTGTAATACTGTTTGAAAATAATCATTTTATTTCATTAATCACACCATGGCATTTTCATTTAGGGATATGTCCTATATATTATGGAGTAATATTAGCAGTTATGTCACCTGATGAGCAGTCCACACTCCTGTATATTATGCTTACTAATATATACACACACACACACACACACACACACACACACACACACACACACACACACACACACAGCATGACATGACACAATGCTGAGACAGTCTTTTCACTCCGACCTGGTTCCCTTTTACTCACACAGTTACAGGCTAAGGTAGGGTAACATCTGCATGCATCTGTGCATGAAACAGTTTCCCACTCTCAGTCACAGCAGCACTCGTATGCTACAACTTGTGAAACAGCTCACACGGTTCTTCCAGGGAGTTGTTTCGCATTGATGTGCAGAGGAAAGCGGAGGCAGATGGAAGAATAGGCGGAGAAACAGAGGGTGGATCAGAGTGCACTCTATCAGGATGCGGAGAAGCTCTTTTATTTCTACCTTTCTCCTCTTGGCACACAGGCAAAGTGTGTGAGATCTTGTTTGAAGTGCATCGGTGCGCTCACTTCAAAGTCCATCTAACGCTGCCTGCATGCATACTATACTGCCAGAGACGAGGAGAGCAGATGCAGGGTTTCTATTAGGTGGAACAATGGAAAATCAGCCCGGGAAAGAGCACACGTACACTGATATACACAAAGGCCGCTGCCGCATATACAGTATTAGAACATCTGTCAGTTGAAAACATGCACATTACTTAATGTCTGTCCTTAATTCTAGCAGCTTCCCACTTTGCCAACCACAAATTGCAGTGAGACGTAACAGAAGTCTTGAAAGTTCAAAGCCCTTCTTGGTCCAGAAATCACGTAACATGACTTATATTTTTTACTCTATACTTTATTTTTTGACCAGGGTCTTATAATTGTGGTCAATCTGACCATGGGTCATGCCAGAGACGGTTTAGAACCGAGACGCCCCTACTCAGAGTAGTTTCCTGTATCTGTGTCACGTCTGCTCCGCCACGGCCACGCCTCTTTAGGAGACTAGCGGTAGGTTCTGAGTGCATTGATTCCAACGGGAGAAGTAAACTTGAACACAGATTATGATCCGATTCTTTCGCCCCATAGTCACCAAAGTAAATATATGAGCCATTCTTTACAAGCCACATATCTCCAGAACATTCTGACACTAAAATGGCGTTTTTCAGGGGGGACAAATCAGGAGAGATTAACTTAGTTTGAGACCAGTTTCTGTCTCAGGACCAAACTCTCGCGAGATCTGGCAACACAGAGAAGCTAACGTCCGTGAACGTCCTAACAAAAATAATCTCTGTGATGCAAAATAATTTTTTTTTAGCTGTGTAAATATCGGTTAGCAGAAGAAAATACTAATAAATTATACATGCATCACTTTTCATCAATCCACACGACGTTCATTACTTTTTCAAACGAGGCCACGCCCATTTAGGAGACAGGAAGTATGTAGCGTTTCATACCATTGGCATTTTAGTCATCTTTAGTAATAGAGAATCTTTGGTCATGCTAACTTTGCACTTGTTGTCGAGATCCTGGACACCCTGGCAAAACGACATACAGTATCAGGGAAAGTTGCTTAAGCTTTCCGAATAAACTGAAATTTGACCATTATGATATTATAAAAAGTTTGTCTCTGAGTCAAAACTGAAGTAAACACAGAAATTAGCTCCCTGGATTAGCTTCCCAACTGCATAGGGACTAAGCTAGCTGTTTGGTTAGCCAACTAGCAAACTAATGCTCCATATTAATCTGAAGTAATAATGGATATTTATTATGCATTCTTACACATATAGCATGAATCTACAACCTTTTAAAATCCAACACTTTCTGAGTTTCCTAAAGACGAGCATTCGAAATGATTCATGTCAAATTTTATTTTCTCTGTTAGGCTTTAGGAACGCTGCTTGCCTCGATATACGATGTAACACCAGAGTTGTGTTAATGCTCTTGGTAGTCCCGCTTTGCCAGACCTTCCTCCACAGCGCTGCGGAGGAGGGTCTGGCTAGTCCGCACAACATTCTAGGATGGGAGAAATACGTGCTCTGGTTTATTGGCATTTCTTTAAACCAATCACAATCGTCTTGGGCGGCGCTAAGCACCGGACGGAGCCACGGTGCCTCTGCTAAATAGGCTCAAGAAGGAACTTGTTTTGGTGGAACGTGTGTACTTTCAAAGGTTGTTTTAGTCGTGCAACAGAAAACTCTGATTGGACAGATAGTCTAGCTAGCTGTCTGGATTTACCCTGCAGAGATCTGAGGAGCAGTTAACCATAGTCCTCAGAAATCCACCGGAGTTTAGAACACCAACACAAAGAAAGAGGAAGGTTATGGACATCTGGCGGAATTTCCGGCAGCACCGGAACAGTCCTGGAAAGGACACGTCGTAGATATAGACTATGCTCTTGGAGGCAAACTTATTTAAAAGTTTCAGAATTTCCCTTGACTTTTTATCACGAAAAATCGTCAGGAACATTGTTTGAACTTGCCGAAATGTCAGAAGTAGCCCCAATCCATATTTTAACCTAACTCTACCTCTACTGTACTGTAACCCCAACCCCCCGAAACCCCCCCCGGAACTTTTCACCTAATGAGCCCCAGAAAATGGTCCTTGCACATGACTGTTCCAGGGCTCGGAACCCCCCCTAGACAATAAAAACCTTGCACACACACACTCACACACACACACAGAATATAGAGGTTATAGTTACCCAGGCATTCTCCTGACAGAAGAAAGGTGACCCATTTTCACTAAGGGAAATAACCACAGAGAGATAGAGAGAGAGAGAGAGAGAGAGAGAGAGAGAGAGAGAGAGAGAGAGAGAGAAATATGTTCGAGAAAATCCCTCTGAGATGAGAAAGGAGGGAGGACAAAGGAGAGAAGGAGAGCTTTTTTCCCACCCCTCTGACCTTAAACTACCTGCTCTGCTATTGTTCTGTGCAAATGTGAGCACCAGAGAGGGAGAGAAAGAGAAGAAGACAGAGAACAGAAATAGAGGATGATGCCATGTATTCGCTCTCGTTGCCCTCAGGGTCCGGAGAGAGGCAGTGCAGAGCCTTAACACCCTGTTATGCAACCGTTAGCATGTGCTGGGAACACGGCTCCTGCGTCATCCCCTGAAGGGTGAGGGGAATTTTAGCAAGCAGTCAAAGAAATAATCTCTATACGAAATCTTATTTTGAACATGTGGAAATTTCAGAAAATATTTTGGTGCTATTTAAGGTTGGGCGTACCAATTTCCTTCTGCTTTCTGTAGAGGAAACTGCACTGTGGGACTGTGAGAGAAGGACAGGAGAAAAAGAAATGGTACGAGGAGCAAATAGGACAACATAGGGGTTGGCCAAACTGATTGACATGAATTATAATGTTAAGGATATTGCTGTTCTCCTTTTAAAGTTGCTCTACTAATACTAATTAATATTTTCATAACAACAGATCAAATGATGCGCTTGTGCAAAAAGGTCTCTTGTAGTAACAAAGGTACAGAAAATGATCACCCTATTCTGCAGTTCAACTCATTGTTTTGGTTTTGTGCCTTGACCTCGGTCTGAACTAGGGCTTCACAATTAATCACGTTTTTATCAAAATCGCAATATGAACTAGTGCAATATCCATATCACAGGGGAGGCGCAGTATTTGTTAAAGGCAAAATATGTGCCAAACCAGAATGAAGTATTGTGGCTCTGCAGAGACGTCCCGTCCTACAAATCCTATCCTACAGACTAAAGAAAACAAAATCTTTGTTTGGTACAGATCCTCGCAAAAATCACACTATAATCATTTACATTTTTTAAATATATTTCAATGAAAATGAGAATAATGATACAAAAATGTTCATTCCCTCCAATATCGTGAATCATATCGCAATCGCAATATCTGTCAAAATAATCGCAATTAGATATTTTCCTCATATCGTGCTGCCCTTCTCTGAACGCTCTCGTTTTAATTCCTTTTTCTGTCATCGGCAACTAAACAGAGGAACATCTGCACTTTGTCAATTGTACAGCGTAGTGTACACCGTTGTTTTGCGGACTGAAAATGCCTGTAGCTTGGCTTATTTAGAAATGTTGGGTTTTTGCTCTCTGACCAATCAGTGGTCTGCACTTTTTTTAACTTCACCTTCTATCGGCTCAGCTCGCTTGGAACCTCGACCGAGGTGGTACCAAAAAAGTATCTGGTACTATTCACAACTTTTTGTTAATGGAAAACCAAAAAATGAAAGAGTCGAGTAGAGTCGGCTCGAGCCGTGACATGCAGTGGAAAAAAAACGGCAAAGGTTAGCATTTAGCTGGTAAACGTGGTGAAGCATTTAGCAGCTAAAGAGCCAGATATTTTCTTTAGGATTTGGTGTAAAGTACAATAGCTAAAAGGAGATTAAATATTGCTCTTAAATGATGTGTGTAATTTGAAAATAAGAAACAGTTTGCCAACAAGTGTACAGCTTTGTTTCTGCTGCCCTAGTGGACAAAAAAAAAAAGAAAAGATAATTCAGGTTATAACCTCATACAAATTGTTTATATACTGCTAATTTTATTGCCAAATACGTTTTGAGCGAAATCCTAACTGCTGCTGGGATTATGTTTTTCCAGGGTGGGACATTTATCTACTCGTGTTACACACAGGGACGCGCAGCAGCACACAACCATGCAAAAGATTAAAACTAAAAAAATATTACAATGTGAAATAGTATTATCTTATGATCTGCTCGCACGCTTTCACTTTACGCACGAGCAGATCAGTTTCTTCTCCTGAAAATCTCTCCTTCCTGCTCAGCAAATCCGCCATCATAACAGCAATGATTGGTTCATTGAATGTTACGCCCAAAACACACCTATGATTAAAGGTGCTGTAGGTAGGATTGGGAAGATCCAGGACTTAGCCAAAGAATTTGAACATTGCCAACTTCTCAGTCCCTCCATCCCTTTCTGCTAAAGCCCAAAACGGTCTCCTAAGCCCCTCCCCCCACAAGGGAGAATGAATGCGTGTGCATGAGCAGTGATTGACACGCAGTTAGACATCCCTCCTGGCCCTGATTGGTGCATCTGAACAGGGAGCGGTGAATTTTTGCAAATTGCACTACAGGCTGTAGGTGGTGCCAGAGGAGCTGGATTTGTTTTTAAATTACTGTACCTGCTTCATGTAGTTCTACTGGAACATAGGGTCACTTTCAGCAAATATGAGTTTTATAAGTCTTACCTACTGCACCTTTAATTAAGACACTAAGTACAACCCTTTTGAACCATGCGCCTGGCGCACAGACCCTTTTTTCCCCCGTTAAACTAGCAAAAGTGGATTCATGCACACCCTAAACGCACCTAAAATAGGGCCCATAGTGTTTCGTGCCTAAAGTCACTGTTGACTTTGTCAATATTTGACTTAGACAATGATCTTTCCCTAACCTTAACTGTGAGTGCCTTAACATAACATATATAAAAAAGTGAATTAATGTTTTATCTGCTAAGTGAATGATTTGCAAATACTACTATTACTAGTAAGCACTTACTATGCCAAATAGGTTCATTTATAATGGTTTCCTAATTATGCTGATTACAAACGTAATACAGGCAGCCTTATGTTGCAAAGCAGTCGTATAAAAGTAATTTCTACGAGACAGTTACAACGTGATGATTTGCTTGTTAGGCTCAAATCGAGGAGTATTCCCCAGCAACAGAAAACAAAAAAACAAAAAACATGTAACCAAGGTGGGGGTGTTCCCTCTTACCTTTTCGTAGCAATAACAAAGGCTCGCTTCGGCTGCGGCAGTGTTCCAGTGGCTACTCTGCATTAATCTTTCATGGGCTACTGTGGCAGATGTGTTCCCTGCTGCAACCACACACACACACACACACACACACACACACACACACACACACACGCAGATAATTACAACACTTGTTTAAAGGATTTGTAAAATGAAGTGTCCTCTCCCAGCTGTACATTTGCCAGTAATGGCTCAGAGAAAAGAGGAAAGTAGTTTTCCAGCTCGGCCTTCTTAAGCATCATTTATCTTGATTTATCAGTTGCATCATTCCAATTCTAAGCTCTCCGTTGTTATTTTCTTTTTGCATTATTATCTTCAGTAGTTTCTGTTTGTTCTTTTCTTATTCCTGCTCTCTACTCCTCTGCTGCCACAACTCATTTTCCCCATGAGCATCACTGACATTTTATCTAATCACCTAATCTCATTTAACCAGCCTGAAACACAGCACAGCAGTGTTTATTTATTTTCATTTGTTGTTTAATCTATGATGCACTGGACAAGATGAGCTGTCCTGGATCTTCTAGTTTCTGGTG
Organism: Sander lucioperca; assembly: GCF_008315115.2. Classification (NCBI taxonomy): domain Eukaryota; kingdom Metazoa; phylum Chordata; class Actinopteri; order Perciformes; family Percidae; genus Sander; species Sander lucioperca. The sequence continues at coordinate 29,133,432 of NC_050181.1, forward strand.
CAGTGACAAAGCCAAGGTTTTGAACCAGGGTCCATTAGTAGAAATGTAGTTTTAAGGGCTGCTAAGAGAAGTAATGTCTCGTGGCAATCAGTGCGATGTTTTATTCCACTTTGCGAGTGGAATAAAACATAACGTCATATGGGGCCTACCAAATGCTAAATGATGTCAGGGACAGATGGCTTAAATAGTCGATAGCTATGTGGGGGGAAAAGAAGCCTTATATCACCATTTGTACCCTTTAACATCAAAGGAAGACACAAAGAAGTTGAAGGCTCGTATTCTAGCAGAGGCAAGTCAACTCCTAGCCTGGTCCTACCAGACTCTGGTACATTTCATTTGTACAGAGAGTCTGGCCTCTCTCCATTGACAAGTGTTAACTTCCTTGAAGGCGGGTACTCTGTTGAAGTTTAAAACTATTGGATCTGCCCAGAGCCACTCTGGATCTGCCATAACCAATCGCTAACATTTGGTCGTGACAACGGACCGAATGGCTTCGCTCGCATCTTTCTAGTGCACGTCCTCAACGTCATCGTTCTCAGCCACTCCCTCTGTTCACTGATTGGACCTAGAAATATTTGGCCAGAGAAAACCCAAGAATATACCGCAAACCCAGACGGAGTACTGAAGGGAAATGAAAATTGAGCGGAAGTAAGTAGGAGGGCGGAGCCAGGCTAGTCAACTCCTAGAGACATGACGCTTAGAGGCAGTTCCATAAATATGTCCAAAGACATGTTTCCTTCTCACAAATATGCTGCTGTCTCATTATACACATACAAAGGAGCAGAATTCAAATTATTAGACTTTAATACACATTAAATATCTACTGTATGTACATAAAGTTTGATTGCTTTCGTTTGCACTGGTGTTTCCCCTGCAGACACACAACATAAATTATTGATCACACGCATATATACACGCCCCCCCCCTCGCTACATTCAACCAGACGACAGACTGTGCAGACCGACACTTCAACCTCCAGACACATTTAACTCAGTGGCAGTGAAAGCAGCTCCTGCCAGGACAGAAGGGGAAAATAAACAGGGATTTCTTCACATAACAGGGATCAACTTTTTTTTTCTCTCTCTTGAGTATTCACCTTCCTCAGTAAAGAAGTAGGCGGCCAAACATTTCTGTTTATTAGCCTTGAGGAGTATTACCCAAGCTTCTTTTAGCACTCTTTTATCACAGATGGAGAAAGAAAAAACCACACACACACAACCACAGACATAGATTTTTTTTTTTTTTTTTTTTTTTTAGCTTGCAAACTAGTTGTATAAAACAATGGGGGCAGATGAACGTGTTTGTGCCTGCCTCACATAGTTCGGTTGAATCGCACTAGTGTTCGTTTTCCCCCTTGGTGCGGTTCATTTGGGCAGTTGTGAATGTGCAACACGTTCTCACTCCCATCGCGCCAAAAAGCGACGCTTGGTCAGGTGTCTTTGGTGTTTGTTTTTGACGTAAAAAGTCTCCTTAAGCGTCATATTTAGACGCGCTTGGTCGGGACTCTTGGCGTCACTTTTTGATGCTCTGGGTATGTTCAACTGACATGCGGCAAAAGAAACGGGAGAGTTAGGTTTAGGAAAAGATTGTGGGTGGGGTTACAAACTGTATGTTTTGGTGACACACGGGACAAGAACGGGACACGAACCCCCGGCCTCTAGGGTGAAAGTCCTGTGTTGTTGGACCCATCCACCACCCCAGCCAACCTCCATACACGGCATCGGTCTTTCATACTACTCACTACCGTTGTCGCTCTTAGTCGTACCTGCCGTTTTGAATGGGAAAATGTCATCACCGTGAATCGTGTAGATCCGAAGAGTTTTTATTTGGGGGTGGGGGAGGGTCCGATGCTAATACGGCACCGTTAACAACCGTTATCTACCGGACCGAATAGCAACGCGGATTTCGGTGCCTTTTTGGTGCCACTTAAATGCCTGCGGTTAATCTCTTTGTGGATTTGTGAGCTGGTAAATAAAATAGGGAGTGAGAGCTAGATGATGGCGCGAATGTCCTTTTGTCCTTACAGGAGCCTCTTGTTTTCGGAGGATGAAACGAGACGATAATAGAGGCGAGACAGAGAGCAGAGGAGTGAGTCACTGCAGAGCATCTGTGTATCTGCATTTACATTCAAAGGTGCAGGATGGAAATTGACTTTTGCTTCAAATGACCAACCTGATTCCTGACACACCATTTTTGACCTTTTCATCACATGTGATGTAATGCTTCCTTGTGTGTACCCATACAACATGTGTGTGTGTGTGTGTGTGGATCTGTATTCAAGGCCAGGGCTCTTTACACTCCTTGAGGATAGGGGGGGGGTGGCAGGGCAATTTGATTGACAGGACAGGCTGGATCTTACCACTAGTAATAACAAACAGGGCTGATTGTAGTCGCTGTCTTGAGAGGAACGAAGATGGCAGCAATGGATGCTGGGAGGGAGAGAAGGAAGAGAAGGATGGGCTGACAGGCTCAGACTCATAGCGAACATAACGTCTCCGCTGGGAGCAACAACCGCCGCCATGCTCATCTTTCTTGTACAGCTTTTACTCGCCTGTCAGTCTGTCTCGCTCCCTGTCCGGCCATTTGTGTCTGTTGGCCTCTCCTGTGGTTTGTCTTTTTCTTCTCCTTTCTTCTCCTCCATCACTTCTTTTCTTCCCCCTGTTTTTTTGTCACAACCTCTTTTATTCCGAAATATATATCCCCGGCTTGATGTGTCCCTTATCTGCTGTCTTTGTCCTAGCTCTGTCCTCTACCTCTCTGTTGTCCCCTTTCCCCTCTCTCCCTTTGTCCTCTCACTCTCTGCTCTCACATTGTTATTCTTCCCTCTCTTTATTTCACCATTCCCTGTCCTTACACTAGGGCTGAGTATCGTTCAAAAATATTCAATACCGGTACAGATACCGATACCGTGACTTCGATAACTGCTCCAAAACGCTACTTTTTTTTTTTTTTTTTTTTTGGGGGGATTTTCTTAAGGCCGACCCTAAACCCTCTGCCAAGACTGCTAAGTCTTCAACAAACCTAGGGAAAGCACTGAAAACTAAAAGAAATGACATTACACGTTACGTCACAAATCTATTTATTTATTTTTCAGCTCCTACTACGTGAGCCCCATCTCTGTGAGTTTTTCCTGCCTGCCTCTACGACGTGTAATGTAGACAGCCAATCACAGACATTATGAGATCTTGGTCGAAGCATGCTGCCTGCTTATTGGCTCACTGACGCTGATGAGATTTACTCCTTAGGTATTGAAATTGGGTATTGGATAACGAGGCAATTTTTGATTCGCGATACTAAGGAAGCCATTCGGTCGGTGCCTAAAAAGTATCAAATTAATTACCCAGCCCTACCATACACAGAATATATGTCCAGACAAATCAGATTTCTAGATGTCTGTTGCTATCTATTCAAGGACAAAATCCATTCCTTAAGCTTATATGAACTGACACTAATGTAGAAAAGATGTGTAGACGTACTAAAACATTTCTGAATGTTTTAATAGTTCTGTGACTGCATGTTCCTGCATATTTTGACAGAGGTAAAGCATCTCCCCGGATATCAATCAAGTCGTGCTAAGTGATGTCTTCCATGTTAACGCTGGCTCAGCAAAACCGTCATGGTGCCAAAATAGTGACAGCTGTCCCAGGTGAGATGCTAATTGCAAGGGCATAATGCAGCAAGTGCATGACAGACGTAGGCGGCATGCTTTGAGGTAACGTTCTGCAGCACAGCTACAGGAATATGACTCGCGCACTGATTAGAAATGTGACACGTGGGCGGTAGAGCTGGGCGATTACTCAACCTTTATTTTCAATTATGCTTTTCGGCCTCCAACGATTATGAAAACGAGAGAATCAAGGTTGTTTTTGCCGATAACTGTGCTGCATTCCAATTTTGCAACGATGCTCCTGTTTTCGCTTGTGTTGAAAATCCAGTGCACCCCTTTTTATGTATGTATGTCATTTATTCTTTTTACTTTTATTTGTTTTTTTTTTTGTTTTTCAGTCCAATTGTTTTTTAAAGTTCAAAGAAATCCACTGTTGAAAAGATTATTTTTTAAGTTCAAGGAATGCATGATGTTTCCAAAGTCAATGAGTTATCATTTTAAATTAGCCTAGTTATAATTTTTGTCTAAATCCAATGAATGTGAGACATGGGAATATAAGCTATATATATGTATATATAAACTATACAGTCAGTGGTGGAGAGAGTATGATCTTTTGCGATCCACGATGTAAAAAACTCCAGTACCAGTTAAAGACCTGTATAAAAAGTGAACATAAAGTTGTCCTGGGACAGCTATAGTGTGAGAGAGAAAAGACTGAGCTTCCTCTCTCACACATTCCCATACAGTCCTCCTGAGTGACCTACATCTTAGTCTGAGTGACCAACATTTCACTTTGCCGCAGTTGGGTGATAATAATAATCAGTAATAACTAAAGCCTGACTCTGTGGCGATGCACCAACTGAAACTTTTTTTCAGTGCCGAGCTGGATAGTCCAGCTGTAAGAGGCCAGATGGGCTGTGTGTATCCATCTGTCTTTACACATCCCCAACAATACACACCTCTTCATCATTCCCTCACTTCACCTCTGCGGTACCTTTATTCACCTGGCCGCCGCACATTCTTTTCAATCCCCAGCCTCTGCCTCTCATTCCGTCATGTCGAACGCCTTGCACATCTCAAATCACTAAAGAGAAAATAATCAATTGTGGTCACCAGTCATGTGTCCATTGTGTCTCCGGGAAGTCAGGCATAGTGAATGGTTTGTGGAGGTCTTGATATTAATACAGGCACATTGGGCCAGGTCTATGCAGCGGCTGTGTAATGCTCCTGGAGCACCTGGGCACTCAGCAAAGGTTAATGGCGGGGGGGGGGGACTCCCTATCATGGCTTTATTGTCTGAGGCGCTGGGACCCGCTTACCTGTGGGCACCTCCTGAAAATTGCTTTCTGATAAAAATAGTGCTCAGCCGCGGAACTGGCCCACTTTATTAGCCGTGTGCTCTGGAAAAGCCTCCTGGGTAGAGAGACGGCAGTGGAGAGGCAGGAGTGATGTGTGGATGGTGGGAGGGGTGGTTTTTTGAGATGTTGTCAAAGGCACGCACGCACGCACGCACACACGCACGCACGCACGCACGCACGCACGCACGCACGCACGCACGCACACACACACACACACACACACACACACACACACACACACACACACACACACACACACACTCCCCTCTGCAATTTAGCCACCCTCCACATCCCCACAAACACACATGTGCAGCCAGGTATAAACAATTTGACAGAGGCAGGCAGACATAATTGGGCCGGACTCCGATACCTGGGACCAGCTCTTGCCAGACTCTACGCAGTTAACAGGGGAAAGTTGGGCAAAGTAAAACTTTACTCTGCCGGATGTACACTCAGAGGATAAACAAAATACATCTCCACCCGCGATCCAATACTGAGAGTCGTTGGTGGCGTGGAAGGGAGGCAGAAATAAAAACCCATTGTCTGCATCTTTTCTTGTGTAAATTTCAGGGGAGAGACAACACACAGCTACAGCAAGTGTATCAATTGCATGTAGGGATGCCTGAGGAGACATTTCTAATGTATAAGATGCAACACCTTTTCATATTTAATGCATAGAGAGTCCAGAGAGAGTTTAAAATGAGTTCAACAACGGATTGAGCGTCACCAACATTACATGCAAGCAAAACGCAGGATTTCAAAGGTGTTCGTAGGACGTTTCTGTAATCAAGTTAGATGAAAGACACACCCTGACTGACCTTTTCCAATCCAGTGGAGATGACTGTCTGCAAATTAAATGGAGGCGACATGACTTGGTTAGGTTTAGGGAAAGATCACGATTTTAGTTTTACAGGCGTCTCTTTTACAGTGGTGGTCTATGGGGAAAATCCTTGGATTCAGGGGGATTTTATATTCTCCAGTGCGAGTGGCCACTGGACAAAATTGTCTGCAAGGCTGAACGCTCTCCCTGGGGGCCTGGCCCCGACCTCCTCCCTGCGCTGACTTTGTGGCTCTATAACGACATCCCCTTTCTTCCTTTCTTTGCTTCCATCATAATTACTGCACCTGCTAGAGAGCTCTGTCACTTGGTAGTAAATGTCTCTTTGGGGCACTTGCTGAATCCACTGATTCAGTCGTTCTTGGGAGGACAGCCTCCGAATCTACCCGGCGAGTACAGCTGTGCTGACCTTTGAGCCACAAATTCCTGCAGTTGACCAGTAGCAAGCCGTCCTGACGGTGCTGACCTTTGTGGAAACGGGGAGCACAAAATTGAGGACGCTAACGTTTTATTGAAGGTTATTATCTGCGTTGCACCATCCGCTGTTATGTAAGCGTCCTCTCTCAGAGTATAAACTGCTTCTTTAAAAGAGGCAAGGTTTATGCAGACAGTTATGAGACAAGAGTTGATGGGACAAATGTCTATTTTGAATAAACTGTGTGAAGTTATTGTCCCATTAGCAGAGCTAATAAGCCAACTGTTAACAAGCCTGTTAGCCTGGTCAGCTTTTTTGTCCTCTTCAGTAAAACCTTTCATTGGATCAAATAATGGACAATCCCAAGAACAACAATGTCAGGGGGTAGTACACAGTAAGTGCAGAGAAAATAGAAAGAACCCCGGGAAGCTGTTGTGACTGAATAGTGCTAGCATGTCCCGGCTGGCTATAGCAGTTAAGTTACCAGTAATCTGGATTGACAAAAGTATTTTTCCAGGATAATCGCCGGATGTCCCTCGCCTTGCAACACGTTGTTTCAGGAAACAACAGCAAACTCTGAGCTAGCAAGCTACACGCTGACAATGGCAAGTTTTTAAGAAAATTTGGATCATGCAACAAGGCAGGCCTGCTTGGTTCTTTCAGGGAATGATTGTAAAGATTTACAAAGAAGACGATTGTAATTGGATTAAAGAAATGCAATATATGTGTGGAGGAGCCAGATCTTACTCCGCAGCGCTGTGGAGTAAGGTTTTGGCAATGTGAGACTAGCTTCCCAGCAACGGTAGTTAACCAACTACTTCAGCAAGTAGTCCCTACGTCACCAAACTTCTACAACCAAATATTTCCCTGATTGTCTTCCTCTACCATGTATTAGGCTACATTTACATTGCTACGTTTTGGTTTAAAAACAAATATCCTTTGCTACGTTTACACCTCACATTCACACTGCTCTGGCATTTCCGAGCCCCTAAACCGGAGACATTTGAAAACACTTCTGACCCCGTTTTGGTTTGGAATCTACGGGGTTGTGTTGTAATCTCAACAGCCACAAACGGAGACCTTTGGCAACACCGACCTTTTGGCAACACCAACACTAACCCCAACGTTTCGCTGCCTGATTGGGTCAGACGTCTCATTCTCTATGACTTAGCTACTAACGTTACCATGGCAACTACCAGCAACAGGCTGAGTATACATGCTGCCTCCCGTTTACCCCAGCATGCGCATGCCCAGTATACGAGAATGTTGACGAGATATGTGGTTTGGCTGTGTTAGTCTAAACGGAGATTAGTTCTACTGGAGCTTAATACACTTGTGTGCACGGAGATCGTAGCCTTAAGCTGCAGACACGCTGACCAGACGGCCGACCCTCGGCAGAAAAGGCAGTTGGACTGATCAGTCCAGAGTTGGACAAAAAAGTGCCTCGGAACACATCGAAGCGACGAGACGTAATACGTCTCTCTAACAGCAGGCGGCGCTAATCTGTATTGTCGCCCAAAAATGAAAACCGGCAGCTGATTGGACGAATGCGTCACGTGGGTCTGGTTTCTCCGGAAATTCAAAGCCAGACTGTAATGGCGGCTCATTCAGAATACGATCTCATTTTGTACTAAAATAGTTCACCGAAACGTGTTTCTGAAAACATTTTAAGCGAGAAATAGGCCGTACAGTTGCTGAATCTGTCTTCATTTCAGATCGACAAAGGTCAGTTTAAGAGATTTTCGTCAGATTTTGAGAGACTCTAGTCACGCTCATTCCACTCCCCGTTTCCGGGTTAACACTCTACCAATCAGATGGGTCATTTGAGTCCGGCTGCCGGCAGTGCCCGCCCCGCCGATTATACATGTCAAATCGGCCAAAATGAAGGCCAGACTGTCCAACGGCCGATTATCGGCTTGGTGTGTCTCGGGCTTTAATCTACCGGTTCTCCCTGCCTCTAATGTGCTTGTTGTTCATTCTTTCTTCCTCCCCTCCTGTTCTCTGCACTGTTTGTGGCCTCTTCTCAGCTCCCCACTGGGGACTCCTTTAGAGAGGCACCGGCCGCTAAATAGGGAACACCTCTGTTCACATGAGCAACCTCCGAGAGGAGGGGAAGAGGGAACAAGGGAAGGGAGACATGAGGAAGAAGTGAGAAAGGAAGGACAGGGGAATTGGTGAAGCAAGATGTGGGGCATCGTGAAGGATGAGGAGGTGGAGGCAGAGGCGGAAGTGACATGAAACAGGATTTCATATCCATTTTTAAATGCTGCAGCTATGTCCAGAGCCAACGCAGGAGCCTTGCTACAGTTTGACAAGAGTTACGGCTGTCCCCATGAGCTGAGGGAAGCAATCCCCGTTCTGCATTCTGATCAGTACTAACAATCCATAAAAACACACACAGACAGGGTGAATACACACAAAAAGACAGATAGAAAGATACACAAACACGTTTATGCATAGACACATTTTATATGATCATTTATAGGAAAGAAAACATAAATGGGTAGAAAAGGTTGCAGTACACACACTTTTTATTGTACATTTTTTCCTGAGTGGAGTTCTTTATACGTTTCATGCTGTGCCATTTTGCTGCCATGTCTTACAAAGCCGGTTATTTGGGATGGATGGTCTGTGGTGATAAAGAGAGTTACCGCATCCATCATCATAACAGCGAGCAGTTCCTTTCTCTGTGGAGACTGGCAAAGAGAAGTCGTGTGAGAGGGAGGGTGTGTGTGCACAGTATGGGGATGGACTCTTCAAGACATTTAGTTCACTGGTTTTTCTGCAGAGCTATTGTGAAGAGTAGGTCACCGGATTCATGCAGGGCTAAGGAAAAAAGTTGGAGAAGTTAACTTCCCTGTTAACTTATGAAAACAGACAAACAAAATCCCGCTCTTTGGAATTTTGTTAGTGTCGATCCAACAAGTCCTCCAAACCGTACAACGTTTTCCATCCTCATATCTTAACCAGAGAATGTAGTGGTCGCAATTATGGACATAACGGTTGGGTTTTAAACACCTTGACGTTGTGAAAATGTCCCCGTTTTTTTATATATTTATTTAGGCACCACAACTACTTTATTAAGTTTAGAAAAACATTGTGGTTTGGGTTAAAATTAGGCGTTACTTCACTTCCGCACGTGACGCTGAATGTGACGTAACTTTGTTTGTTCCGTAAAGTTTAAAAAAACTTTGCTCCCGTCATAATTACTTCGGCCACTAGAAAGCGCCGCCACTATAAACGTGAAGATGAGCTGTAATTGCTGCTTGAACAAACAACCTATGGGAGCGTTTATCAGGTGGAGGACAGTCTCTGTCCACCTGATGAATGTAAGTCCAATATTCACTCTGTTTTCGCTCTGTTTTGGTCTCCATCAACTAAATGTGGCGCTAAATGCTCCACTATCTTTGTCTTTTGCCTTAGTCTGCCTTTTGGCGCTGGCCAGATTTTGTGCAGTTGGGCGCTGTAAAACCTAAATAATGACCTGAAAGACACTACAAAAGCTCTGTAAAGCTGAGAGGAACTGCAGAGTAAGGGGTATATCTACTGTATAATTAGACATATTAAGAAGTAGGTAAAGGTAATGACATGACGTGTAAGTTATTTGGCCAAAGATTCCAGCTTGCTACAGAGAGAGAGAGCGCAGCCAGGATATCTCCATAATGCCAAAAACGCACCAAGCAGCGGCAAAGTGGAGCTCGCAGCCGTAATTAAATGTTTCTGGGAGGCATGTTCATGTGTTTCAAGCGGGGAGAAATTCTTCATAAACTTAAGTCAACATGTCACAAGAGACACAGGACTCTGATATTGATTGGTTGTAGGTATTCTCTGGCCGCACTTTGCCACTAAAAGTTGAACTATCCCCCTACTTTTAGTCTGGCTGAGCTCGGAGCGGCGGCCGCAGCTTTCCATAGACATGCATGACAGCTCGCAGCTGGCTGCTCTTTGCCACTGCTGTGTTTTTTGCTTCCTGCAGTAGGATCAGCACCTTGGAGAGCACCACAGCACAGCCTTGAATAGTAGTTTGCCAAAGTGATTATATTTAAAGATTATATTATTATATTATTGCATTTCGTGTATACTTGCTGCCTACCAAGTATGTTAGCTCATGCATTCTCTTCGTCATAATGGTTTTTTATTTTTTTTTATTTTGTCTTCTTCCTTTCCTTTTGTAATGTTGCATTTCTGGTTGTCAAAAGCTACACTGCGTACCTTTTAAGTTCAGCTAAATGCTTTCTTCCATCCTGTAGTAGTCAATTTACACAACATGAACAGTTAATATTTCTATAATTAAATAAGATCACTTATTTAATTATTTAATTTTATATATATATATATATATATATATATATATATATATATATATATATATATATATATATATATATTCATTCTATGATTAATAAAATTGGCTCCCGTTAGTTAAGATATAGGGGCAACCGTATGTTTGGGCTGCATGTCTTTTAACAATTACTGACAGTTTGGCTTTAATGCAGCTTCTTATGCAGAAATCATTACTGTAGGTACCACTTTTCCTCATTCCAAACCCCACACACACACACACACACACACACACACACACACACACACACACACACATACACGTGACAGGTGGCAGACTGGCAATTAGTCAGGTCCCTCAACACAACTTTTCAACAAGGTCTTCTGACAGTATGACCTGAGAGGACTGAGCTGCCAACACACACACACACACACACACACACACACACACACACACACACACACACACACACCACTCCTCCTGCCTCCACCTCCTCTCCTCTGACCTTCCTTACCCGCCCATCGAATCAGAAACTGCTTGTCTTTATTTCTTTGAGTCAGCACTCTTATTTCCTTTCCTCTCCTTCACTTCCTTTCTCTTTCTCTCCCTCTTTCACACTCTGATCTCTCTCCCCACACACACACACACACACACACACACACACACACACACCTTGTCACACACACAAACACAGCGACACAGACACACACACCTTCCTCCTCTGATGTGGCTGTAAAAGCGTGCAGACGCACGTGGCCCATAGGAAGGAGATGGGAGGTAATGTGAAGGATGGAGGTAGACGGCGAAGATGCTGAGAGAAAGAGGGGATGAGAAAAAAGAGAGAAAGTAAAGGAAGACAAGAGAGGAGTGGACAAGGAGAGTTGGAAAAAAAAAGCAGTGTAGAGGTAAGGCAGGTTATCTCTGGTTCCCTTTGGAAAATCCCCAAACGCACAGCGAGAGTCTGGCAGTCAAGGTGAGCAGCAGAGGACATCCCTCTCTCCCTCCCTCTCTGCTTCTTCCCCCTTGTGCACCCGCCTGCACCCTCTCCAGCTGTTCTCATTACAGTGTGTGTGTGTGTGTGTGTGTGTGTGTCTGCTTTTTCACCTCCACTCTTGTCTGCGTGTGAGTTTGTGTCAGAGTTAGGCCCAGTTCAGACCAAAGATTGGCGACGAGACAACCCCATTTTAGAACGCCAGCTGATGGCGTCGCTCCGACTCAGCTGTTCCAGTCGCAGAGGCTGGTTTTAGAACGTAAGTGACGTCTCCTGTTTCAACAGCCAATAGAGAAGTCAGCTGGTAAAGTCGACTACAATAAAATGAACGTCGGGAATTGTTGGTCTGAACTGGGCTTTAGGGGTTGGGCATCGTTTTGATTTGAACAATTCTGATTCCGATTCCGATTCTTCCTTTCGATTCTTTGAGGGGTGGAGTTGAAACGGGTCACATGCTTATTTCACAGATAAGAGAAACATTTTACTTTGATTCAATGGCGATTCACAGTTTCCCCAGGGGGGTTTTCAACGTAAAATAGAAAGCCACACTGTTGAGCGAACGGTAACAAATTGGAACCGGTTCTCGATGCCCAGTCCTAGTGAGAGGGTTGTGCATGAGTCTCAGTTTATTTGTCTTTTTGTGCAGTCAGATTTCTTCCACCATATGTGTTTTTGGATGTTTTTTTTCTCTTGCTTACTTGTGTATGTGTGTGTGTGTGTGTGTTTGTGTGTGTGTCTGTCTGTGTGTGTGTGTGTGTGTGTGTGTGTGTGTGTGTGTCAGAGCTCTGGTCGAGCTCCAGCTCTCCTCAGGGCGTCCCTGTAAATGCCAGAATGTTGGCACAGATGAGGACCCCTCTCTGTCTGAACTGCTAAAAACTTTGTTCTCTTCTCTGCCGGTCAGCAACTCGTAGACACTCACGAGAGGTCACCAGAGCGCCGAGAGGCCGAGAGGTTGAACTCGGACAGAGAAAAGACCTTTCGAGCCAGCACTTAGGTTGCTGTGAGGTCTTTGCTGTGATTCATGGTGGGCTGGGAGAAATGTCACATCGTTCCAAAATCACTGCTCCCTGAGAAGGACATTTTGTGAGTCGAATTTGGAACATATTTTTCAAGCCTAGATTACAGTGTGCATTTGACATTACATCCTGTGTTTAAAATTAACTAAATACTGTACCGGTTTAAGCTGGAGTTTCTGAGCATTTTATAGCTGCTATAATCAATATTTTTATGTTTTAGAATGGATGAAATGTCTATGTGCACATGAGGAGCCCATACAGAATTAGCACCCAACTCTGCAGTTCCCATTTTAGCGTCTTTCAGCTCATTGTTTCTGTTTTATGACCCCCGTATTTAAAGTTTTAGTTCACACTCACCGCTCTCATCAGCCTTGGTTTCAAAAGTAGAAAAAAAAAAAAAAAAAAGCTGTAGAGCAGAGGTTCTCAATTAAGAAGATAGAGAAATCTTGGAGTAATTTGACATGGCCCATTTGTACACTTTTCTCATCCTAATTATGTGAAAGAACAACAAGAGAAAAGTATTAGAAGGAGATTAGACATGGATTAAACATGTTTGCTGATTCTAAGAGTTATAGATTTGTTAGTTAAGAACGTAGTCTATGAACTATTACAGATTTCAAAATGAAAATGATCCGTTACTTTTGTGACTCTGAATTTCCTTGTACTTCTATGTCGTGATATGCACTAGGTCTTACATTTCATTCATAAAGGTCTTAAAAAGGTCTTAAAAAGTCTTAAATTTGACTTGTTGAAACCTGCAGAAACCCTTAATATGATCTCATAGAGAATAACTCACAATACAAGGCATTTCAAAGTAAGATGAGTGATTAAAGACATTTGTGCTTATCTCTAGAAAAAAGCTTGAATTTGGAATTTCTTTTCATTTAATCCAGCAACAGTATCTACTTAACTGCTATGTGCTTATTTCACAAACGAATTGTGTTATAGGCATAATCTTTAATATAACTGTACACAAAAGGGTTACCAACCACCAAAATTCTGAACTGGATTAGAACCTGCTAACAGCTACATTGAAGGTATCATTTTTTTTCTGATGCTCTTAATCTGTTATTATTACAAACAGCAATACATTTCAGATATGATCAGCTCTGTTCTTTACATCAAACTCTACATCAAACCCAGTTATATGTAATTATATGTGTAATATATTGAGTCAAAAAACGCTAATCTTTTAAAATGAGCCTGCTATGAACTACAATAGTTGTCCCTTCTTGTCAATTTTTTGCAGCGTGCTATCCCACAGTAATACAGCACACTCACACACAGCCAGAGTAAGGATGACACATGCCTTTTTTCAGAGTGAAGCATTTGCTAACAGCACTGCTTACAAGTTGTAGTGCGAGTCAGCTAGACAAATGTTGCTTTTCAGACTGTTTGCTGCTGCGACTATTGGACTTGACAGAGCTTGTTTTTCACTTAATGTGTGCAGATGTTTTTCTTTTACTTGAAATAGCTATAGGTTATCCACCCGAGATAACAATGCTGGCTCGGAAAAGTTTTTTTATGTAGACTGTTTCTGAGTTTTTTTCCTTTTAGTGCTGAGTGATGGTTTCTACTAGGACTGGGTATCGCCAATGATTTCCCCATTCGATTACATTTCTGATTCAATTCTATATCTATTAGAGTAGGGAAATTTCTCTTACAATACCAGTTGTGCGTCTAGATTTCTAGGCTACCAGTTGATGTTTACATTTAGGATTAACCCCCCAAAAGTATGTTTAAAGTACCTTTTACTTATACATCTGTGGTGAAAAGGCATACATTAAAACATCGCTTTCTGGATTGTAAGATTACTCAAACAAAGTGATTATTGATGTTATTTGACTATTATTAAAGTGATCATTATTTTAACCCGGCCCTAGTTTCTACTAGGGTTGGGTACCGAGACCCGGTGCTAATACGGCACCATTGCCTAAACGACCGGTATCTACCGGACCGAATAGCAACGCGGCTATTCGGTGCCTCATTTCGGTGCCACTGAAATGCCTGCGCATCTCTCTCATGCTCTGAAACAGACGTTACAGGCAACAGAAGCATCGCTGCACATGATGCTAGTTAACATTACACTTGGCAGCAGGTAACGTTAGCCTACCGTTAGCTTGCAGCTGGATTAAACACGGTTAAAATGCTGACAGCTAAACGGTGTAAAAGTGTGACTGTAATCTACGTTACAAAGAAACAACACAGACGGTGCGTTCACTTGAAACAGGTAGCCTAAGCCTCGTGGTGCATTCAAAGTTATTGTAAAGTACCCGTTTCCCATCTAGTGGTTGTTTTTGTCGTTTACCAGCAATTTCACGTTACTGGTGAAATAAGTTCTTGTTATAAGTTATTGTTATTACATTTTTAATAAATCATTTAATTTTGACCATAGGGCATAAGAAATAAACAAGCTGTTCTTAAATGTTGTTTTGTGCTCCTTTTCTTTTTTTTTTAATATATATATATTTCTTTTTCTTTTTAAAAGTATCGGTTCAGGCACCGTTCAGGCACCGTCACCGTTTTAAAAGTAATATTTTAGCACCGGTATCGGAAAAAATCCAAACGATACCCAACCCTAGTTTCTACAAAGCATTTGAAAGAGCAGTGCTGATAGCAACACAGCAGGGCTACATGTTGTGCATAAATTAACACATGATAATTACTCCTATCTTCAGACAATTATTTTGCAAGCTCCTGTGCTGCTTCATCAGCTGTTTGTCCTCAATTAAAGTTGTTGATTTTTTGTCTGCTCATTTGCTCAGATAATAATCAGTGTTGCTGCTAAACAAGCTTGTGTAAGCCTAACCTTGCTCTGTGTGCTTTTATTGCTGATTCTTATCCTTCTGACAAGAGTTGCATCTACAGGTAAATATTTAATCATTCACTATACAGGGACAGCAAAACGCTCCCACTTTATATCACGGTTATCCTCAGCCAAAATCCTGTATTCCCACTAGAGCTGGGCAATATATCGATATTTTATCGATATCCTGATATGAGACTAGATATCGTCTTAGATTTTGGATATCGTAATATGGCATAAGTGTTGTCTTTTCCTGGTTTTAAAGGCTGCATTACAGTAAAGTGATGTCATTTTCTGAACTTACCAGACTGTTGTAACTGTTCTATTATTTGCCTTTACCCACGTAGTCATTATATCCACATTACTGATGATTATTTATCAAAAATCTCATTGTTTAAATATTTTGTGAAAGCACCAATAGTCAACACTACAATATTGTTGCGGTATCGATATTGAGGTATTTAGTCAAAAATATCGTGATATTTGATTTTCTCCATATGGCCCAGCCCTAATTCCCACTGTTCCATAGTCTTTTCAATAGCTTCATGATTAAACACAAAGTAGCACTGAAGCATAACACCATATTGCACTGCTATTGACTCCTCTCAGATCGTCCGATGTTCTCAATGTAAAGTTATGATAGAAAATGCTTTACGTATAATTGCGTCATAGACAAACTCTCTTCTCGGGGCCATTGAAGGGGTTTGTGCCGTGTCACAAACTACCAAACCCCACTGAATCAAGTGCTTTTTTGGATGGAAAGAAAACAGCTCTCAGTTCATCATCAATCCAGTATGTTTTTTACAACCCGAGCCATCCCTCAAAAAAGGAAATGTTTCCCCGCAGGATATTTTAATGACAGTTTCTTCTTTTTTTTGGGATTGTGAGATGAAGAGACAGGAGGGACAGGACAGAGACAGCGGGGATGGAGATGGGATCTGACAGACGGCCGCTTGACTCACTTGTTGTGAAGCAAACTTGACCTGTTGGCCTTTATCATGACATGACCCTCATCCCCCATGCAACAAAGACATATGATTGCTTGTACAAACTTTCTTTTGAAAATAAATAAATCCAAAATAAAAATAAATAACATACAAAAAGTTGAAGCTGCAGTGAGTAGAAAGCAACTCTCTCTCTCGCTCTCGCTCTCTCTCTCTCTGAAATGACCTATGATTGGCCAAAGTTTCCCATCACTGGCTAGATTTTCTAAAGCCTGAAAACAGAGCCAAAGGGTGGTGCATATTCAAGTTTTCTCTCAGACCACATGAATCACAATATGCTGAAAGATTATTATAGAATTTTGGCCCAAACAATGGCAAAAACAAACTGCCTACCAAATCTTTAAGTTTATTTAAAAATAACTTTTTTTAAAAGGAATCATTGTCAAATATGTATGTAAATTGACTACCAACAAATGAAAAGTAAAATGGCATTACATTTGGTGAGGGTGCATCATCGATTTGTGTTGGACTTGAAAAACAAAGATTGGACTTGGACTTGGGACTTGTTGGTCTTGACAATAGATCTCCCTGTCCTAAATTGGGACTCGGCTGAGGACTTCATAACACAGACATTGTCCCACGCTTATCAGCCTATCTATCCGATCCATCATAAACATTGGCGCCGACCTGCAAAATCCCATTTTGCTTGAATGAAGGCCATCCTCCCAGTGTGCATTTGGTGACCGGTGCAACTGTGACAGGAATGCCAGTATTGATCAGTTGTAGTTGCTGACACATGTTACTGCAAACATCATTTACAGAGAGCTGTGAAAATGCAACACATCTCATGCGTTTCCCTCGTCATGTACAGTGAGCACACATACAGGCCCAGTCATACGTGAGCCCTATCGACGCAGTAGAATACATTTGTCCTCTGGGATGCGGTCGATAAGTGCCTGCGACTGAAAGCCCACCGGATTAACCTGTGGTTTGTTCGATTGCGGTGTGTAAATCGTTTTTAAGTTCTTCACGCCCGGTTGTGTCGCCGCGTCGCGCATCCAATCAAAGCCTAATCCGGCCTTTTTTTTTTTTTTTTTTTTTTTTTTTTTTTTATTTGGACTAATGCCTATTGACTTTCACATTGAATCAATTCCCCAGCTGAGCGCACGGGGGGGATCAATGGTTAATGGCAGCCTGCGAAACGGGGCTGAATGATGTCTTTAGGTGTCAACGGATGGAAATGAGAATTACTGGAGAATAATCCTACTGTACTTTTTCTCCGTCTCCTTCCTCGCCTCTCATGCCGTCTTTTTCGCCATTTCATTCTTCTCTCTTTTTCTTGTTTCGTCCTGTCCCCTCTCTTCCTCTCTTCTGTCTGTGGGGGTGAGCGATGACGGGAGGCAACCAGTCCATCCGTCACTGTTGGGGGGTGTGTGTGTGTGTGTGTGTGTGTGTGTGTGTGTGTGTGTGTGTGTGTGTGTGTGTGTGTGTGTGTGTGCGTGTCATCTGGCGCCGGGTGGCCTCCCACTGATGTAAGAGGGATCCGTCATGTCTCTCTGTCACAACAGCAGACACGCATGAGTGGATGTACAAACGCGTGCGCACTCCTCTAATAGGATCTGTGTGTTTTTTGAGAGGATTTTTTTTTTGTAAATTTAGTGTCAAGAAGTGTTTGGTTATGGATATTTTTTACTGGCCCTGACTTTATCTGATTAGTGAGTGTGTGTGTATCGGTCTCTGTTTTCCTGAGTGGACTTTGTTTTTAAATGTCTCTATGTCCATGTTCTTGCTGTCTCTTTCTTTTTTAAATCTACTCTAGCAAATACTTTGATGCAGCATTGCTGAGTCTTCTGCACGGCCAACAATTCTGTGAAATCAACACCTAAATATCTTTCTAAAGTCAGTTAAAAACAGCTTTTAGGCCCTGGAGTTGTACAAGCAAGCAATGATATCAAACTGCATTTTTTTTGTTTTTGTTTATATCCGTCTGCATCCTATTTCGTAGAATGCAACATGATGGGACGTTTTCAACAAATTCTGCCTAAAATATTTAGAAAAACAAAACACATGGAGTTTGGAGCATAAATAGCAGCACAGAAAGAAATCCTTGTGTGGAGTTGTAGCTGCTCTGAGACCTCGAGTGGTTTTAGCATGCTTAAAGAGGCCCTTTGGGGAGAGCTGAGCATTATGGAGTGGCAAGTAGATACCGAGTTAATTTTGTGCAGCAACAGCAGCATGACCGGTGACAGGAGCTCCAGACTGCCTGTGTGTTTGGAGCAACCCCTGCCGGACACAAGAGGAACCGCAGCGGTGAGAATTAAGTCTGGCTTGTCTTTCAGATGAGGGGAATGAGAGTTGTTGGACTCAGTTGACAGTAGTGGAAGAAGTATCCAGGGGCGTAGCACAAAGTTCTGGGCCCTGTAGAAAGGCATTTTCTATGGGCCCCTCCCCGCATCCACAGCTATTCATTCTAGCATCTTTTTGGGCCCTCCTCACATGAGGGCCCTGGGTACTCAGTCCCCTTTTACCCACCAGTCCGACACCCCTGGAAGTATCCTTTACTTAAGTGCTTTTACAAGTAAAAGTCCTGCATTGAAAATGTTACTTAATTAAAAGTATGTAAGTATGATCAGGAAAATGTACTTAAAGTATTAAAAGTGAAAGTACTCGATGCAGACAGATCCTCACATTTTAGAAACTAGAAACGATCCTTAGGGGGTTAGGGGTTAATCATTTCAGCTGGACTTGTAGGCCTGTATATTGTTGGGTAGTTTAATTTATAATAAAACCAACATATTTTATAAACTACATGTGTTTTGTGTGCAACGATCTTAATTTGTAAAGGAACTACACTGAAAAAATTGAATCATTGACTTTAATTAAATTTATTATGTCAACAGGTTCCACGTATTTTTATTCGGTTAGTTAAAAGCAAAAATATTAAGGTCATTTAGTTTAACTAACTTATGTTACAGTAACACAATGATTGTAAATTCAGTTAATTACAATGTTTTACTTCTGATCAACAAGAGATATTTAAGCTTAACCAAATTAAGTCAGTTACGTTATATTAACCTAAATAATATATGTACAGGCTACATATTTTACATTTGTCAATTAAGCATATATCTTATTTGTAGTCATTAAATAATACATTTAATTTCAGTTAATGAAAACATTAGGTTTTCATCTACTATAAGTTTTACTATTTACTTTGACATAATTTAAGTTTGTCAACAGGTTCCACACAAATTAATTTGGTACACCCAACATAGTTTTCTTATTTCCTTTATTCACCAACACAGCAGTGATTCAGTAACATTTTGGTGCAATTCTGTACACTACAGTAACATTGTATACAATAAAGTAACATTTAAATGCATGTACACATTTGTAACATGGAATTACAGCTGCAAATCAATTGAGCAAATTAATAAATAATTCACACTTTTTAATAAATAACATACTTTTTACGGTTTAATAAATAATTAATACTTTTTACAATTTTCTAATTTGTTTACAACAAAATAATAGTCTCTCCATCTAACAGCCTTTCCACTGGAAACTTTATTTTAGATGTTAACACTTTAACAAACATCCACTGTCTGTTAAAGTAGTATTTCTTTAATGGGTATATGAAAGATGGTCTGATGATTGAACTTCCTTGCAGTTGTTTTTGATGCAGCTTAGTGTTAAAACATCCACAAAATATCCATAATTATATATCAACCGTTTTTGCGCAGCATGGTCTCTCAATTCTACATCACTTCTCTAGTAGTGCCACTCAACTACCACTTTTCATGTATGGTAAAAGTTTTTCAAAAGTTTGCAAAACAATTGGTTGTTTTCCTCAAGTGAAGTTTCTCTGCTCTATTTTCAAACAGGTAATAATTTTATTCAGTTTCGGCCCAAAATATTTCTCCTGTTCTATGGAACATTCAGCAGCCACATAAGTGATTGTCTCATTCGTACAGTTAGTTCTTGAGCAGCTGTACCTTGGTTGAAAGTCTGCAAGCATCCATTTGAAGGAAGAGCTTTTGAAGTACTTCAAAGAAGGCTTTCAGTCCGTTAGGATAACTGAGGGCACATGCAGAGGCAAAGTCTCCCAAGTCGTGCAGAACTTCAACACCCTCAATCACATTTCCAACAACGGCTGGAGGAGTGGTGGTATCACCTCCCTTAACATTGATGCTGTAGATACCAAAGGTGACTTCTCAAGCTCCCTCTCAACAGCTGTAGCATCGGCTTCCTTTACAGAGGAGAAAGAGCAAGGAGAAAAACAATTATATTAGAAAATGTTTTACCTATGCAATTCAGATTACCTGTATATAATAATTTTAATAGCATCACCCAACAGTATGTGTATAAATAAGATGAAGTAATGCTGGGTGACTGTAACAAACTAGAGATCATTTTTATCATTTACATTTAATAAACACTGACTAAGCACTTTATTAGGTAGGGCAATCTAATGCAATCCAACAGCTCTGCTATAGATTCTCTTTAACTGTACTTAGATATTTTCATCTTCATTGTTTTTGTTTACATTGTGTTCCTAATATTCTCATGTAGGTAGACAATACTAAAACATTTGTACATTAAAACTGTACACCGCCAACAACCACTACAACCTCACTAATTAAGTGGAAGTAAAATTACCACCTTACTGTTAATGTCCGAAAAAAACTCTAGATGTACAAGTTTAAAACAATAATGCTTACACAAACCCACATTTCTATAAACATGTTAATTGGATGACATCTCAAACAAGGTTACCACCACTTTGTAGATGTCCACATTTAACAGGGAAGGGAAAGAAAAAAACAGTAAAGAATCTTGTTTGTTTTAAATCTCTTTCACGTACGAAAACTGAAGTTTTTGTCCCTTACCTTCTCACAACACTCACTAATAGATAAACCCGAAAACCGGCCTCAATTGTTTGTGTGATCATTGCTATATGTTGAGAAGCAAACTTTTTCTCATTCCAAATTTCAATACATTTGATCCCTAAACACAGCTACAGTGACTGATCTGTGTTTATATTCAGAGGTGGCTGCAAATAAAAAATTTGAAAGAAGCACAAGAGTTGCTGTTCAGGCAACTATCAAAACCCACCTTTATAGCCTACTCTTAAGGGTGCATTCACAGATACTGTCTAGTCAGTCAGATTCACTAGTCAACATCAACTTATAATTCCATAATATTTTCTACCAACAGCAAAACATACCTCTGTCATTGGGGCCATAATGATCCTGATTTTGCTCCCTGCAGAGCCTCCTTTGTTCTTCAACACTTTCATGAGCTGCTCAGTGCGTTGGTCAAGTTGTGTAAGGAACTTTGAGAGAAGGGGAGTAGTAGTAGTAGTAAGACAAATTCTGCCTCCATCTGAAAACATGTCCACAAACACAAATTATATTAATGGTACCTACTACTAAAACAGTCAACATTCATTATTTTAGTAATAACTCATAAAAAAGGTTTTTCTATGTTCTGCCATAACGTACCACATGCAAGCTCCGCAGTCCAGCTATAACACAACAATAAGGAGGGAGCTGACAAAGGCTATCCCAGCCAGGATCTGAAATTCAACATATTAACAGAAGCCATCAACTACTGAAATGCATTACTTGCATTTAAGAGAGCTCTATACCTTAAAATAAAAAAAAATCTATTCAGAACAAGATAATGAAGCTGTCATCTAATAAATGTTCCTAAAAATATGCAAAACCCGATTTTGCAGTAATTAGGTAGCTAGTTATGATCTTACCTTTTATGAGTAGGTCTTATCCAGACAGGAGCACAAATCATCAACGAAGCAATTGTTCAGGATCTGAAATGTTGCAACATAATGATTACTAAAAGAGACAAATAAATGTATAAAGATGTTAACAGATCAATTATTGGGGCACATTTTACATGGTTCTTAAAGCAACACTATTAACTGTAGTTCCAATGAGACAACCTGTAGGGGGACCGAAGTGGAGGGTAGCGCGAGCTGTAGTTCCAATGAGACAACCTGTAGGGGGACCGAAGTGGAGGGTAGCGCGAGCTGTAGTTCCAATGAGACAACCTGTAGGGGGACCGAAGCGGCTGGTAGCGCGAGCTGTAGTTCCAATGAGACAACCTGTAGGGGGACCGAAGTGGAGGGTAGCGCGAGCTGTAGTTACATAGTGTTGCTGAGCTACAATATGACAAAAATGTCCTTAAAGCCTGCTTTTACATCATTCTTTAGCATGACTTTCACGCACTCAACCCAATTAAAAAAATAATGAAAAAATAATTAATGATTTGGCTGGGGGGGCTATATATTTTATACTCTAAATAAATGTGCAAAGTAAACTTCCAAATTCAACTCCACAAATGGGCACCTTTTCTATTGTTTATCTGTATTAGCTAAATGCAGAAAGTTTAGCGCGCAGCGAGCATGACACAGCCACAACATTCACTTCAGGCTCAGAGGCTAACGTTAGTAGCAGCATGCTGCTTGTGGTGTTGTGGCCTGCCGGATTACCTGTTCTAATAAACCGCGAAAGCGCCGCGGCCACACCACTGTGGAAGCGACCCCGAACGTCATTTTTCTGGTTGTTCACCCTCTCCCTCTGCTCCACTCGAGCTGACCGGAGCTAACCACTAATCTGAGCTAATTACATTGGGCCACCAGCACTAAATTCAAGTTTAGAAACACTACAACACACGTTAGATATAGCTAAGCAGCGCCCTGCTGGATAAACAGCAAACCGACCTGGGTCATACAGCTAACGTTAGCTAGCTAGCTAGCTAAGTCTGCTAGCGAACATGTCGAAGACCCACTTGATTTTACAGCAGTTTGCATCACAAACACAAAGTACAATCATGCTCAACATGAAAATATTACACAACAGGTTCGAGTGAAAGAAAATGTCCTCCTACCTTTTTCCAAATAAGACACCAAACACCAACTGTAACTTTTCCGTTACCGAAATTAACCGAAGGAGGGTCAGGCGGGGTCAGGTCAGGAGTTCAAAGCTATACGCATGCGCAGTCTGACGCATCTCAGTCTTCTTCTCCTTTTTTGGTTTAAATGGCAGCTGGTGTTTTATACTGCCATCTTCAGGATGTAACAAGTATTGTAATCCTAATTCACTTTAATTAAATGTTTTGGGATTTATCAACACATTAATATTTTTTACAGGTAACAATAGACACAATTACATGGACTTTACTTGAAAATAACATTTTAACCTAACAAAGACATGTATTTTAAGTAAACTGAACATTAAACAACTATTTAAAGTGCACAACCCCCCTGATTACATTTTTTGAGTGTAGTAACTAAAGCTGTTTTTATTCGGTGGAGCTGTGTGTCTTGTTAGTTGTCAGTGAAGAGCTGTAAGGAAGCCCTGTTCTCAGTTTGTGAGAGAGGAAACGATCAAATCAGCCTGAAGTGGAGTCGAGAGTAAACGCTCCGCAGACAGATGTGCGTCCGTCGCCTGTGCGTCTGCTGTGTGTGAATAATGGCTCTCTATAAATGACTGCTTAATAGTGTGTTATCCTATTAAGCTGCAGCGCTTGATGGCACCCCCGACAGTGTGTTTGTGACTAAGTACATGTGGTTGGCTTCGGGCCAGGAAAAAAGCGGAGATGGGACTGATTGAATTAAAAAATGCGTTTTGATATGTGACGGGTACAGAAAAATACTTTGCACTGCATCTGCAACGTGAAACAGGTGCGTCGGTGGGCCACAAGCAGGTCAGAAGTTGCAAAGAAACTCCCGCACCCTGTCTAACTTGCAAAAAATAAAGTGAAATAGTAGGCAACGTTTCTGTACTAGACAATCTTCAGGCAATATGTGACGGTTGAAAGTCCCTACAAAGTAGTCGTTTTTTATATATTTGCAAATGCCAGATGAAAAAAAGTATAGTGATGAAAGGTTTTGGACAAAAAAAATGAAATGACGTCCCTGCATTCTTGCAGAGGTGAGTGTGCTCATGCATGCAAGCTGCGCGGGAGTCTTTCTGTTTCCCTGCTGGGGGATTCTGTCCGTGTAGCACCATGCTAAGCATTACACAGAGTTAAAATACATGAAATATTAAAGGTGTATTTTACAAGGGGGAATGATAAATGAATGATTCTCTGAAAACCGAACACATTTGTCGCTTGCCTTCTTACGTTTTAGCATTTAAGACTTAAACATGGATTTGAAAAGCGATCCGTATTGCGATTACGTCAACCATCTTTTCTCAGCCAGGGCAACAAGTGTCGTAATATTGTATTGCATTGAGTTCTGTTACTTGGATGTAGTTTAATGAGAGCGAATCTGCTCATCCTCTGTGTGGGGAAGTGTTGTGTCTTTGCGTTGGTTTGCTGTCAACACTGTAGACACTTGAGATGAGATGAGGACACAGCTCGGCTAAAGAAATGAAGTGTCTTCAGGAATGCTGCTTTTCCATGTTAATTCTGACTCTGGGGACAGAACAAAAACACAACCACTAGTAATTTTAATTTGCATCTACAAACAAAAAATATAGAATCAGAAAGAGGTTTATTGCCAATGGGGCATACGTACGTAAACAAACATATTGAACATTAATATGAAATAAACAATTACACAAACAAATACAAAATAGATTTGAATCCTGGCTGTGATGAAACATCAGGTTCATTTTCTTATCCAATTTCTTCTCTGAAACGTAAAGTCTAAATTCTTATTAAACAAAGATTCTCACGTAAAGTGCAAGCACCTCAAAATTGTACTGAAGTCCTTGAGTGAATGTACTTAGTTACTTTCCACAGCTGCTCCACTGGTCCTGCCAATGTGATCTTTTTTAGGCTGTGAAAGCACACACAAAGTTGACCTTTGCCATATATTAACCGTTCCAGTAGGAAACTGTGGAAATGTCCTTCCAAAATGTTGGTAGAAATGCGTGCACGTGCGCACACTGCAGTGCAAACACGGTTAATGATAGCGATCTGTTATTACACCTTCCGAGAGACTCCAGACCTTTGGATTTCACTCTGTGCTATTAGCGCTAAGTTAATGGGTGGGCGAGGAAATGAACGGCTGCCTAAGTGAATGGATGTGTAATTAAAGAATGGGCGATACAGTCGATGTAATTAGCTTGTTTATGTGCGGTACAATGGATATAGGCAGACGTTAGGGCCCTGCGGTGGCAGACAAGCGGCGAGAGAAGACGGAGAGCATGGGGGAGGAGGAAGGGTGGGTGAGAAATGACAGAGAGAGAGAGAGAGAGTGAGCAAACTCCTTATTCAGGCCTTTTCCGTCACATCAAGGCTCCAAATCAATCCTGCAAATTGGTTTGTTCCTCAACAAGGTTACCAAATGACGACGGGATGGGGGGAATGAAGTGGAGAAGGAGAGGCAGAATATGAGATAAAGAGGGAATATGTGAGATCGGTAACGAGAGGGAGATAGAGGGAGGAGGGTGGGGGATGTCCCGGACTGGTTTTGACGTACTAATGCAGTGCTCTGTGTGGGTGTGTGTGGGTGTGTGTGGGTGTGTGTGTGTGTGTGTGTGTGTGCGCGGGCGGGCGGGCGGGCGCTGAAGGCCAACAGTTAAACCATAGTGGGGTGAAGGATCCGGGCAATTGTTGTTTGTTACAGGTAAACCGAAATCAGCTGAGTTATGGCATCCCATCTCACAAACCGCTTGGCAAACAGGCGTGAGCACATGTTGGGATGTGTGTGTGTGTGTGTGTGTGTGTGTGTGTGTGTGCAGTTTGTTAATGCAGCCACAGCTGCTCCTGTAACCCTGTCACGATGAAATGTGGGGCCCATTTCCTCCCATTCCCAGCTGAGTCCAGTGGAATTGCAGAGTAAATATATAAATAATAGAACAGATACAAAAAAAAATGGCAGACACACCAAATGTGTTATTCTTCTCCTCTGACCTGATGTGTGTGCGTCTGTCTTTCTCTGTGTGTGTGTGTGTGTGTGTGTGTGTGTGTGTGTGTGTGTGTGTGTGTGTGTGTGTGTGTGTGTGTGTCTTTCAGGAACACTTCACGCCCGAGTGTAAGTTTAAGGAGAGTGTGTTTGAGAACTACTACGTCACCTACTCCTCCATCCTGTACAGACAGACCCAGTCGGGTCGGGCGTGGTACATCGGCATCAACCGAGATGGACAGGTCATGAAAGGGAACCGTGTCAAGAAGACAAAGGGAGCAGCGCACTTCCTGCCCAAACTTATTGAAGGTACTACAGATTAGTATATACTGTACACGCTGTTCCAGAGTCAGGGACCAGTGAGTGTTCAGGGTTTCTGAGAGGTCTTAAAAGTCTTAAAAAGTCTAAAATTTCAAAATCAAAATTTTAGGCCTTACAGTCTTATTCGCTGAAGTGTTGTGTTCTAGGTCTTCAGTAATTTTAAACAGGTCTTAATTTTCCTACGTCCATGCGTATACAGTACCTTTAAATTTCATTCATAATGGTCTTGAAAAGGTCCTAAAAAGTCTTAAATTTGCCTTGGTGAAACCTGCAGAAACCCTGGTGTTGTCACCATCCTTCAGAACGTAGAGATTACCGTTGGATGATCAGTCAAGTATTCAGTCATCATTGTGTTTTGGAAGTAGCAAACAAAGTCAAAGTTCAATCTTGACATTGAACATAGACGTTGGTAGAGGTCGACCGATAGTGGATTTTACCGATACCGATAGCTAGGTTGGGCCGTATTTGCCGATAACCGATTAATCGACCGATAGTATTTATAACTTATACAGTTGACAAAATACATACATTGTTTCAAAAAAAGTCCAGACGCTTTTGCCAATAATCAAAATAATAATGTCATATTTATTGAAATTACACCCACAGCAATGCTACACAAGCATGTGTGTTGTCTAAAACAATTCTCCTACATATTTGGTGTCATCCAGTGCAAAAAATAAACATAATGAGCATTATAATTCATATAAAGGACAAACTATTTACATTTACATTTCTTCAAAAAAGGCCCAAATTTATGCCAAATCTCAAAACAGTGACGCCATTCTTCTCTGTAGAGCGGTTTAGAACGGTAACAGACGATCTCTGACCTGGAGGGATCTATCTTTCCCACTTTATACTCTTTGTTCTCGCTTGGATGCCCATATAAGGCGTAATGTGTGACGGACCTGCCTTCCCATTGTTTGAAAACATAAACAAAGGCATCATGGGAGATTCCCTTGTCGGTAGCACCTACTGTCTTATATAATATTTTGGAATAGCCTGTGGGCAAATAACTCTATATTTTTTTTTTTTACAGGCATATAATACACATAACACAGGGCAATATGATGACATGACAAGATAACATCACAAAAGAAAGACAAAATCATTGGACAAAAAAAAGACTAATTTGGAATTCTGAGTAATTTAAAGAACAATTGACATACATTTAGGAACTGCAATATACATGTGGGCAAATAACTTCAGGGTACTGAACATTGAGACAGACAAGACAGGATTCTTTATAAATTACAATTACTTGTTGACTGCTAAAATTACATTTACATTTATTATATTGATCTGTACTGTAAGAAATAGTAAAAAGGTAAACTAAACCTAAACTTTAGGTGACTACGTTATTGGTAAATGAGGTGTAAGTCTAAATGAACTATTTGCACTCTTCTCCCTCCCCAGTGGCCATGTACCGGGAGCCCTCTCTACACGACGTTGCCGAGCAGAGTCCGCCCAGGAAAACGCCCAAGACCTCCAGTGAGTCGCCCGTGCTCCAGAACGGCAAGAAGGACCCTAAATCCAAAACCAAAACAACGTCCTAGCGCTCAGAGACGCGGGTGGGGAGGAGGGGGGGAGAGGTCACGGCGGACACCTGAACACGGTTGTTAGGGCTACCCTATACTGGCGACACTTAACCCTTGAGAACTATGCGTACCACAATGCAGTGGTGTAAAGTTGGAGAAAAAAAAGGAGCAGATCCGGGAAGAGTGAAGCTGGCCAATGGGAAGCCCCTTTTTACACACACACACACACACACACACACACACACACACACACACACACACACACACACACACCAGCCCATCCACCTTTTTATTAGATTGTCATTATCAAAGCCTGGGATATAACAGCAATAACTCCACGAAGAGGCGAACGGTCACCTAGCAAAGTATAGCATGTCAGCGCAGCGTGTTTGACCTGCTGGAAAGGAAATCCCACACACACCCTCTAGCCATCTTCAGCGACATCCTTCCAGCCGACCAAATGTCCTAGCAAAAGTCTTCCTGGTTTTACCACCAACGGGTGCAACGGTCAACTCGGTCCCTCTGCAGCGCACACTTTACAAATGGGTTGGCTTTTCGTTTCCCCGCAGGGCTCCATGCTAATGTTAGCCACACACGAAGCCATGCTGAAGAGAGGCTGTCACAGAGACCCTTGCAGACTTTTTGTTCTGCAGCCATCTGCTCAGTCCACATCTTCTGTGTGTGTCAGCGACTTTGTGTGATGGCCTAGATAGTTGTCAGCCGTGTGTGTGTGTGTGTGTGTGTGTGTGTGTGTGTGTGTGTGTGTGTGTGTGTTCCCTTCTTCTTCGATCCACCTTCGGTGCAATTTGATTAGTTTGCGACGTGGACTCAATTTTCCACTCGGCAGCACAAGAAAACCCCTCCCGTCCTCTCTGGCTCTGTTAATGGAGTCTGGGGCTGATCAGAATCTTTCGACCCTTAAACGAGGGGCCAAGAGCTCCCTCGACACAATGCATAACCACACACACACACACTCATTATTACACTGACATTTACGCACACACGCGAAGGTGTGTGTACTGTGTGCACACACTTTGGCGTCCTGATATCCATGAGCAACGACCGCAGAAAATGATCTCGCAACTCAACACACTTAACGTAATGACACATACACACACTCGCAAATGCACACACACACACACACACACACACACTGACGTGGTGGTGGTGAGTGTGTGTGCAGGTTCTGGGAGAGGGTGAGGAAATCATCAGTATGATGGGGTACTGATGGAGCCTGACGGTGTAGCTTGTGATTGCACTGCAATAGCTGTTCTTACTGTGGCTGGCCAAGCATTGCACAACCCCCCCCCCCTAAAAACTCTAATTGTTTTTAATTAATAATTGCATTCCATGCTACCCCATCTCTGTCCCCATGCCATAAATATTCCGTGTACTGTATGTACTTAGACAGTTAGCCTAGTGACATCACTTGAGTAATGTTGGGTTGGGATTGGCGACTTTAAACTCTAACAGAAAGACTGCAATGCAAACTGGAGGTGTGGAGTACAGCAACATAAAGGCCTAAAACTAAGCCCAAAACCTGGGCCATACCGGCATCTTCGAGAAACAACATGACCCAACTGGTACTGCCAGTTGGGCACCCAAAGCTGTGTTTTTGCTCAATTTAATTCACTAGTCCAGTGCCGTTCAAAACATGCCTGATGTTCGATACGGGCCGATTGCTTGGCCTGTTGTATTGCTCGCAGGTTTCTTACCGCTCATTGAGATTTTTACACTTGACACTGCGCTTCCTTGGGTGCAGAGCAACACACCTGCCATGACATAGTTGCGTCACACACCCAGGTTGCGGCTAAACAAAACGTAGCTGAGGTATTCATTCACAATGTACATTTTAATAATAAATAAATAAAATGAATAAATACAATATGATGAAGTACAATGAATTATATTACCAGCGATATCATCTTCTTTTTTTTTTTTGTTCCAGGCAATCCTTCTTTTCTCGGGCCAACATTAACCACAATGCAACTCGGCCACAGATCGGTTTAGTTGGAGATTCTGCTCTGTTATGCCAGTAGAGCAGAGATGAGGAGCGGGCTGCAGAGGTTTAGTACCCTCCCTTCTTTTCTGACTCCACACCCCCAGATTTCTTCCAATTTTAAAAATAGTTTTTTAGCCCCAACTGCCGACACGGACTCATCTGACATCACTTGAGGCAATCATTCCGGCAATCATTAGCACAGCTCCTTCTGGAGCCACGAATAGGCTTTATACTGGTAGGCAGAGTAAGGAAATGTGAATGGACTGTATTTATGTAGCGCTTTTCTAGTCTTAACAACTACTCAAAGCGCTTTAACAGAGTACAGGAACCATTCGCCATTGGCACACATTCAAACACTGGTGACCGAGGCTGCCGTACAAGGTGGCACCTGCTCATCAGATAAACATTCACACACATTCACACTCCGATGGTGCAGCATCGGGAGCAATTCGGGGTTTGACCCATAGAAAGGGCTAAAAGTCAGAATTTCTCAGCCTCTTGCTGCTTCAATTTTGACCCTTCATGTTTTTAATCCGTCTCTTGCAAGTCCCCTAACTTTACGGAAGTGCAGTACTAAATCCCTGGAGTGGTCCTTTTAAGTCTTTATGTACACATGGGTTAGTCAACTAAGCACCTCTTGTTTATGACATGCAAAAACACCATGCTTCACATGGATCGCTTCCTCCGATTTTTGTGTGTCTGTTTCTAAACGTGTTCAACTGAATCACCATAAATCTCTACTGGAGACTTTGGTTATGATGCAAAGGAATTCAAGCCTACTTGTCATTTCACAAGTCTCATACTTTTCTGATTGAAAAGGCCATAGCTCATGATTACTTTTGACTATAACTGTTTTGTTAGGAGGAAAAATGTGAAACCAAAGTCATATATAAATAATAGAAATTGATATCTGTAGTAAATTATAGGGATGGTGAATATAAAAGATAGATGTGTAATATTTACTTTGATCACATTTTCTTTAGTGTTTAATGTGGTAGACTCCCTTGGGAAAGATTTCACAGTGCTCATTGGCGAGACCTTGTCTCGTGTGTTTCCATTTTGTTCTTTCCATTCAACACAAAAAGCAATCATTTTTCATATCGAACTTTCTCGGTACAGTATGCCAGGCGGGGTAATTGTTTCTGCCTAATGTTTATGTATTGTGTGAAGCGAGAGGGTCCTGTGTTTTCAGGAGGTAGAGGGGAGTTTAGATTGATGATCAGGGCTCGGAGAGAGGGGCCATCCAAAGTAAAGAAAACCGAGATGGAGAGAGATTCTTAGGGGATTGGGGGGGGGGGGGGGGGGACGAGCGGAAGAAAAAAAAAATGTGGACCACGTTCCCTGAACACACACACACACACACACACACACACACACACACACACATATAATCATAATCATAATCCTCTGTTCCCCTGTAGCCTGTGGTTGTAAATAATAATAGCTGATAACCTGTGCAGAATAGAGGCGAGCTGCTGAGCAAATTAATCTGCTACCTGAGAGACGAAGCAAACTTTACGTCTGTTTTCCTGGAGGAGAGAAAGAGCACAGATTAGTTTACGGACGGAGAATGAAAAGAGGTAGCTTGAGACGGGGGGGAGGAAGGAAGTGAGGATGGGTGACGGAGAAAAACAGATGATTCCACAAACCAACAAAAGGAAAGAAAATGCGAGTTATTTCCATATTTATTTGTGACACAAGCTACCATTACAACCTCGCTTACACACTAAAGACCTTAATTAAACTGTTTAATAGACCCTCAGGTCAGCGTGTCCGACCAGTCACCCACCCTATCGATCGCTAAATCCAGAACACGTTTGAGTATTATTCGCTAAAGTAATTACGCAAATGTTTAATTAAATGAGTCTCCGGCCCACTGGAATAGAATTAAGACTGTGTGGGATTAGATAGAGAGATACGGTTCGGTAAAAGAAAAAGGAAAAGGAGGAATCCAGCAAACAGACAAAGCCATGACTTCTGTTACAAACTACTACTGTATGTGTTAAGGGCTGGGAGATTATTATGTACGTGTCATATTTTGTTGTTTTTAGACTTGAAATCAAAAAAGTCAAAAAGCTGTAAAGAAGAGTTAAGGGCTAACATTTTCGATCTAGGTGGACTATAGAGATAATAAAAAAAAATGCGAGACTGCTGTAATTTAGATAAAGTTCAGATTAGTGGTAACCATGCACACAAGCCCGCATTACACGCTGGAGGTGTGGAGTTTCACATATGTGAGCATTGAAGAGGCATAGAGGTAGGGCTGGGCAATATATCGATATTATATCGATAGCGGTACATGAGGCTAGATATCGTCTTCAATTTTGGATATCGTAATATGACACACGAGTAGGGTTAGGCATCGTTTTCATTTAAACAATTGTGATTAGAGGTCGACCGATAGGGGTTTTTCTCTGGCCGATGCCGATCTCTAGAAATCAGGGTCAGCCGATGGCCGATAAAGGCTGCCGATTTATTTTTGCCGATATTTGGCCGATGTGTGCTTGTTTTCAAACCTCTATTTGAAAGATAAAATGTAACACTAATAAATACTTAAGATACACCAAATTTCTGAACAAAAACATTTATTGAACACTTCACCAATCTGCACGTGTATACTTAAATTAAAAATGTGTAAATGTAAAAACGTGTTTATGTATAAATAATGTATACAAAATATATTAAATAAACGAAACAGGTAAGAAGAAAATAAACTTTGTCAAATAAACTTTTCAATGAAAAAAATAAAGTTTAGTGCACTTGGCAGCATTTATCAAACTTCTGAGAACACAAATCTGCAAACTTTCATAAATAGAATAAATTAACAATGTTAACAGTAGTAGTGCTGCACACAGTAGCAACCAGCAGCATTTCTTTGTTTTAGGTCTGGCCGATTAATCGGTCGACCTCTAATTGTGATTCCAATCCCGGTTCTTCCTTTCGATCGTGGCTCTTATCGATTCCCGATCCCGATTCTTTGAGGGGTGGAGTTGAAACGTTTCACATGTTTATTTCACAGCTAAGAGGAACATTTTATTTTTGATTCGATGGGGATTTACAGTTTTACCGGGCTTTTTCAGCCACACTTTAGAGCCTGGGCCACTACGGAAACCAACGCTTGCCCATGTTACATTTGGAACCGATGATCGGATTCGAAACCAAATTTTCCAAACAATTGCAATAAAGAAACGATTCCATTGGAATCACAATTTTTGATGCCCAATCCTTTCCTGGTTTTAAAGGCTCTATTACAGTAAGGTGATGTAATTTTCTGAACTTACCTGACTGCTCCAGCTGTTCTATTATTTGCCTTTACCCACTTAATCATTATATCCACATTACTGATGATTATTTATCAAAAATTTCATTGTGTAAATATTTTGTGAAAGCACCAATAGTCAACCCTACAATATCGCTGCAATATCGACATTGATGTATTTGGTCAAAAATATCGTGATATTTGTTGTTTTTTTTTCCATAGTGCCCAGCTCTACATAAAGGGGCTAATGAAAAATTAGTTGCATTATGGGAAATGTAGGATCCCGCTTTTTATCGCAGCTTGACTTTTGCATGACAATAAAAGTCAGGATATCTCAGCCTCTGCTGTTTCAATTCCGGCCATTCTTTTTTTTTTTTTTTTAAATATGCCTCTGGTGAGTCCCCCAACATTATGGAAGTGCAAGACTATGTTGCTTGAGAGGCCCTTTGACCTTTAAAATAAATGCATAAATTAACTGTACAGATGCACACAAAAAAAGAACACACAAGGAGGTATTTTAGATAAGACTTTATTCGTTTGAGATCTTTTTTAGGGCTACAATCATCCTACTTCCTGCCTCAAACTCTGCGTTAAAGTGACTTCAAAGCAACGAGAGCCGAGTCTCTTTCAAACCGAGCCATCAGATCTCGGGACTGAGCGTCAGTCAACACTGGCATCTAGTGAGTTGTGGATTCATATCTCAGATTGCTGAGATATTCATACTGTGTGTGGACTCGGTGATAAACATGCAATCTATTACAAATGGTCCATCAGCCAATTAATAATTGCATCAGTCATCAGTATGTGTTCATTTTGCCAGTGTAAAATATGCAGCTTGCTTAGCTTTTTAAGATGAGCCGTTTTATTTGAATACGCATCCTCGTGCTATTCAACAAGATGACCTCTCTGTTTTATGTCAGTGGCCATACTTTTCTGAACAGCCTGACAAATAGTCTCCTATTTTTTCATTCACATCTGTGATCTAATTACTGTAATTCTTTACAGAAGATGTAACAGATGTCGCTTGAAAATCAGATTTAGACCTTTTAACCTGTTATTGGAGTTTTATTAATATATTTGGGTAAGGAGGTAAGGGTAAAGATTTTAAAAGAAGATGCGTGAAAATGTGTATCCCACTGTGTTTGCAAAAAAAGGTAGATTACAAAATCATTTGTTGCGTGTGGAAAGTGTGTGTGTGTGTGTTCTTGTTTAACTATATTCGTGGGGTCCAAAAACCGGGAGTCCAGTATACTTGTGGGGTCCCGACAGCTTTGTGGGGCCAAAATGCTGGAACCCACAACTTTAAAGGGCTGTTTGAGGGTTAAGACTTGGCTGTAGGATTAGGGTTAGAATTAGGTTATGGTTAGGGTGAGGGTAAGGGTTAAGGTTAGGCATTTAGTTGTAATGGTTAAGGTTAGGGTAAGGGGCTAGGGAATGCATTATGTCAATGACGGGTCCCCACAAAGCTAGTACCGTGTGTGTGTGTGTGTGTGTGTGTGTGTGTGTTTTGCAGTGCACCCATTTGTCTGTAGTGTAAGTCCTTTTGTGAAGAAGCCTGAAATCAGCTCCTCTGTTCCAGGCTGTCTGCTCTCCGGCCTTCGAGGCTTCACCTCAAACTGTTCTGTGTGAATTACGGGGACGTAAAGATAGCCATTCATCTCGGCGGCCGTCCGTTCGAGCACATGTTTGATTAGCGACCCGCACCCCACCCTCTTTTAATTTACTGCTTTTAACTCACTGATAAATGTCTCGGGATTCAGCTCTAAATGTTAAATATTGGCCTTTGGGCTTGGCATCGCTGTTTCTTTTGAGTATATGAAGAAAGGGGGAATAAAAAGGTGGGAGAGGTGTGCATGTGTGTGTATGGGTATCGGAGGGGGTTAAATGATGTGTATCTGATTCCGCCGCACGCTTCACACACACACACACACACACACACACACACACACACACACACACACACACACACACACACACACACACTTCTCTCCCCGGGGACTCCCTCCCATTTCTTGCGAGTCAGGGCCCTCCCTGCTTACTGAGCGAATTACAACTGCAGTGGGGGTCACCTGGGGTTGTGAAGAACTCACAGAGAGAGAGAGAGAGAGAGAGAGAGGCATGTGCCACATATTGTAGTGTAGCTAACTTGTGCCCTCCCAGCCTCTCTTTGAAGTGTCACTTCCTCTCTCTGATCCCTCTTGCAAACACAATTTCCCTTAAACCTGGAGGCAGTATGTATCTGTGTGTGTGTGTGTGTGTGTGTGTGTGTTCTCGATCTTACTCATTAGCTTCTGGTCTGTGTGTGTAATCGTTTTGTAACTGATTGAATATCTGTGTGTCCAATATGTGCGAGGGGGAATAAATTATAGGCAGAGAGAAAGGGAGGGAGGAAAATAGAGGATAAATCAGAGGCCAAATCAATGAGTACGAGTCCTTGGGCAGAAAGCAATAAACTCCATTAACAAGGTGCAGCCACATAATTGGGAGTGTGGGAAAAAAAAAGGATTAATATTGATATAGAAACCAACTGCGTGTTTTATTAGAGCTTTTATTTTTCTAACACCGTTTCCCTTTTTGCGAGCTCGGTTGCTGTTAAAAGAGTGTGTGTGTGTGTGTGTGTGTGTGTGTGTGTGTGTGTGTGTGTGTGTGAGTGCGAGTGCATTACTTTGAGGTGGAGTCCCTTCACCACATCTGCAATGCAGCAGAAAACACAAAAAAGAGAGGGAGGAAGAGAGAGGCTCACGTGACAAAAGAGTGACGCCGTCCTGAGACAGATTTTCTCTCTGTCTCTTTTTATTTTGCTTTAGCTGCTTTTGCTGCTAAAAAGTGCTTTTATACTGGAATCCAGTGCACTTTGTGTCACATCCTGTATAGTATTAACCAACACATTAACTTCATATATATATAAAAAAGGGGCTGTGTTTTTAAAAGCACACTCACAATCCCCGTAGACATCTGTATCACACACACACACACACACACACACACACACACAGCACCCTGCACCAAGCCGGCGCAGATGTGGCTAAATCGGGGTGACCTTTACAAACAGATCATTGAGGGACTTCACCTCTCACAAGCTAATGCACCAGCAATGTTGTAGTAGTGACCTTACACTGTACGCTATGCTAAAATGTCTTCATTTAACCCTTCTTTCAAGTGTTTTTTGGTTAAAAAAAAATAAACAAAACCCCCCCAGTATGGATTGTGTTTTGGGTATTTCTCAGTGGACGTACTGTGACTTGTAATGACATATGAGGAATTCTGATTGTATTGGTATGAATCATTGTTGGTCTGTCCATGTGTGTTTGTTGATTTGACGTGTTCATTTAGCTGTTTAAGTGCAAAAATGTGTCTGTTCTCCTATCACGTGTCGGGATGTTGAACAATAGAGCTCAATCTACAAAGAGAGGAAGACTTAAGTACGCCAAGACTTTAGAGTCTCAAACCTCCGGATCCCCCACAATCCCCCAGCACTCACCTGTCAATCAAAGGGCCGACTGACTGACCTCTGACCTTTTGATCACTTAACGGGATTTTAATTGGCGGCATGTGGGCTGCTCATTCACCGTCTTGTCTCTCCCTCAAAAACACACACACACGTCTTCTACCTGTGTGTGTGATTCTGTGATCGATCCTTAAGGGATTTTTTTTGACTTTTATTTATTTATTTTTTGCTCTTATTTGTACTGCATGGACGATCCAAGTTATTGTGACAAAGTCTTCCAGAAAAGATGTTAAGGAAATCACCATATTCTTACTTTCCTTCTTGTCTTCCAATTGCAAAAAGAGTGCTTCAGTCTTCCAGCTTACAAAGCCACAATGACACTATTTTTGTATACAAATGGGGCAAAAAGTATATCTATATATAAAAATATATGAATATATCCACGCAAATGTGGTTGGGGTGCAGTAAGGTCCCCTGTTGCTGGCAAGGTGGAATAATACAACTACTATGCGCCATCCAAAACCCATGGATCCCTTTGGAGGAAAGAGCTGAAAAGGACTAGAGAACCGTTGGGACTTGTAGTTTGAAACTCCTGGGTTGAGGTTACGAGGATCACAGACAGGCGGGACTACAAGCATGCATGCGCCAATCATTTACTGGACACCTTCAAAGAAACAGTCTTTACCCAATATTTACTCTTTAACCCCTTAACCCCATCCTCAACACTTTATTATCCCAAAACTCTTGTCCCTGCATTTGCAATATGATCTGTATTTATTTCTATAATAACTTACACAAAGTCAAGGGAGACGTATTATTGGATATAATTGAATAAAACAAACTAATATATTTGTATGATTGTAACGCTGGTCTGCTGAGAGTTTTTCTTGGTGTTTTGATGTCATTCCTACGGCAAAAAAAACTACATTTAATATTGGATATGGCAGTACTGAACCAAGTTAACATAATCTGATTTACACTATATGATAATATGATCTGTTATGGTCTGAGCCGGGCCCCTTTGGTCGCTTTCAAACCTGTAGTTCAGTTGGTCTGGACCAGTGGTATTGAAAGTTGGACTATGTAAGGGCCCCCCCATTCAGAGAAAATAACAAATGTGACACGTGAAGGTCTGAGAGTTCTGAAAGGTGCATCTTTTTTCTATGATTTCTAAGCAAATTTATGAGTGTTTTCCCCAATGTTTATTCATATTATATAATGATATCTTTGGAAAGTGTAAGTCACTCTTGAGTCTAAAAATGTGTGTATTATGTCTCTGTTTTCAGATTTGACTAAGTTATGACTCCGAGGAGAAGCGCGATTTTGACGCAAACTGCGGCAATCAGGCGCTAAGGGTTTTAAGGTGCCTTGAATGCCTCCACTTCAGCTCTCCCTGGGGATGCGCAGCTAACAGTAAGCCTCTGGTCTGGACCAAGGGAAAAGATTATACATTGTTGGCTTTAGTTGTAGTTGCTTTCATGTTCAAAACGCCACCATGTTCTGACTTTTAACAAACAAACCAAGAGGTTTAAACATGAAGTCAAATGCATTGGCAGAGACGTATTCGTTGGACAGTTTTGTCATCCTGTGTGGAAGCATAGGAGAAAATCGAATTCCAGTTACTGGGTTATGCAGTACCTATACAGCACTTGCACTGCTTCTTTATTTAACAAAGTCTAACACGCAGCTCTCAAAAAAAATTACTAATAACTGAACTTACTAGGAGCATTATTGCTCAAGACTTCAACTGGACTTCAAATGCTAATTGTCTTTGGTAACCATGATCCCTAATACACATTGGTAGATTACTTTCTTGGCAGTTTATGGACAGCATATGGCTTTAATGAAAGTTTAGCTTTTAAATGTACATGCTAAAATCTCATATCCACTAGCACAAAATCATGTAGCTTTTACACAACAAACAGCTCCAGAGTTTGATTGACTGACTGTGTTTCTCCCTTTCCTGTTTCAACATGACAGTGTGCACAAAGCCAGCTACATTAAGAAATGTTTTTCCCAATTATGGTTTGGAATACCTTGACTGTCCTGCACAGAGCCATAAACCCCATTATTAAGCTTTAAGATTAATTGGATTACCTTGTCTCCCAAAATCAGTGTCCAACCTTCCAAATGCTCTTGCGGCCCGGTCCCAAAGTCTGATTAAACCTCACCAGGAGAGTGGAGGCTTTTATACAGTATAGCTGCAGATTAATGCCTGTGGTTTTGGAATAAGTTCAAGAGTGAAAGATTAGGGTGTTTACATGCTTTGTTTAGGTGTCCACAAATAGTGTACTTTGATCACTGTCAATTGAAGTCTGACTTTGAGCACAAAATTCAACTGGCAGACTTTTAATTTGAAATCTAAGATAAGACAAAGTTCATCTCTGTGGCGTAATTAGCTAAATAAACACCAAAGAAAGTGATTAAACTGATGGATTTTCAGTATAACTTCAGGTGATAGAGAAAGTGGGAACTTTGACACCATGTTGGAATGGAATTTAAGAATCCTCTCCCACATCAAACTATATAATCTTATTAAAACATTTGTTACATTGACATTAGTCTGTATCCTTGACGTTCCACTTCCGGGATTGCTCCGTTGCCACCGGATAATCCGCCAAATTTCACTCATTTGTAGGCCGGATATCTGTTGCCTTGGGCTTCCTTTGTGTTGGCATTTTTAACTCTGGTGGATTTCTGAGGACTATGGTTAACTGCTCCTCAGATCTCTGCAGGGTAAATCCAGACAGCTAGCTAGACTATCTGTCCAATCTGAGTTTTCTGTTGCACGACTAAAACAACTTTTAAAAGTACACGTTCCAACAAAACAAGTTCCTTCCAAGCCTATTTTGCAGCGGCACCGCGGCTTTTCTCCGGTGCTTAGCACCTCCCAAGACAATTGTGATTGGTTTAAAGAAATGCCAATAAACCAGAGCACGTTTTCCTCCCATCCCCGAGTGCTGTGTGGAGTAGCCAGACCCTCCTCCAGCGCGCTTCGGAGGAGGGTCTGGCAAAGCGAGACTACATTTAAATCCACTTTTTATTAAGTCTGATTACTTTAATCCTGTTACATATTACTTGTTACCCATGAAAATAACAATCATGGGTAAGCGATCAATCTAATTTAACTTAACTACTTCTGAATTAAGGAGTGATCTATTATGGTTGCCCTAGGAGAGATCCCTGGATTTGAGTTACTGCCAACAGGGGCTTTATATACACTCCCTTATGACCACAAATTTGATGTGTGACTTGACACTGGCTGCTAGCTGTTAATAGTTAGCTTCTATGGTAATTAAATTGGCGGCACGCCAAAAATGCCAGTGACAGTGGATCGTAAATTACGGCAGCGTGGACGGCCGATGAATATGAGTGAGAGCAGAGTGGCATGAAGAGACGAGTAAAGGGATATACAGGGGAGGATAGAGATGTTTTACTGCAGGGGCCTTCAGGAAATACAGCAGTGTGGCTGTTAAACGGTTTAATAAACTTAGCGTTATACTGTAAGAATAATGGCTGCTGAATCACCTCTGTATGTCCACTTATTACAGTGGGTGACCAAGATTGCCATGAATTTTTAACATAAAGGAAATGTTTTATCATCACACAAGAATAGAGACTAGACACTATGTAACAAACCAGATTGTATCTATTTACATGCATGTATGGAACAAGTATCGTGCATGTATGGAATCAGCAGCTAAGCGTTTTAGCCACTAAACGATCTGTTTCTTGGCTACCTTTTTCATAGTATTGCTAGAAAGCTCCAGGAAATGTATCCCTTAATGGAATTATCCTCCATATTATGCTCCACCACCCGGAGGTGTTCCGTGTTTAAAGGAGCGAAACATCTGTGAAGGGTGGCTCCCGGCTGATGACCCTGCAGCTGGACCAAAAGGCACTGGCGGAAGTGCGTCAGGCAGAAATGCCTTGCAGGTGGTCTCACCTTTGCTTACAACTAGTCCAGTGCTCCCTATTCAGAGATACACTTTACACTTATGGAGAGATAAGGAACTTACCAAGGTGAATGACACTTCCAAAAAGGCAAGATTCCAATTGATACTGGACGTAAGTTGTGAGGTGCAGAATCCAAAATGGACGTAATTGCTAGGGCTGAGGAATAAAGAGATAGAGAGAGAATGGGGGTCTAGCTCAGGGGGAAGAACCAATGGTCAAATGTGTATCAATGTACTTGAAGGTGTCATAGCTAGGGCCCACATGTAGTGACACTCGGGGCTGGGTCAACAGTTTAATGTGGTATTGTAGCTTATTTTTTTCCCTTGTGGTTCCTAATGAAAGGGAAGAAGGTGGGAAGGCAGGAAAATGGATTTTGGGGAAAATAGGCAC
Source organism: Sander lucioperca (assembly GCF_008315115.2). Lineage (NCBI taxonomy): Eukaryota > Metazoa > Chordata > Actinopteri > Perciformes > Percidae > Sander > Sander lucioperca. The sequence goes on from NC_050181.1 coordinate 29,174,481, forward strand.
TTGGAACAGGAAAAGGATGAGAACAAGGCATGTTCTTTGTGCCTGAGCCTAGGTAGGAACAGTAGTGAGTTTTCATCTGAAGCATCGTATTAAACCAGCCTTTCCCATTCCATCATATCACTATGCCTGCTATCCTCCAATGAAATGTAACCTTCACTGTTTTTCTTGACAAACTGCCTGGAAACCCAACAAGGACTTCTGTGGGTAGCCTACCTTGGCCACAGTTTGAGAACCAGTGGTGTGTACAGTAGGCTTTCACTGGCCAAAGTAGAACCTGGTCCACACCATAGACTGACTGAGGGGGTGAACAGTGACACACACCCCTCCTCCCCATGGATGTAATTGGAGCAGACAGCAGTTGGCCAGGCTTGCCTGACTGACAGACAACAACAGTCCAAACCAAAAGTTACACTGAAGAGTTCCAGTGAGCTGCATTGGAAAAGAAAAAGAAAGAAATAATTAAGTTTGTATTAATCGACGGAGGATCTGTTAAGCGGAGGAGAGACCTTTTTGGTTTGAGAGGTCGCCATGAAAAGCCTGGATCTGTTCCTGCTGACATGTTGCTTATGCAGCCTGAGTACATTGGGAGGTAAGGCACAAGCTGGCACAATACACCCATGTAACAGTAACTGTAGTAGTCATGGAATATTTCACTACACTAATATCACGTAGAATGTCACATGGAACAAAAAAAAGTTATAACCTTAAGTTCACCAGAATCCACCAATATTAACCGTTTCTGGGAAGCTGTACATTCTTTAGGACTAACTAAAGGTTTACAGCAGTGATATTTTAGTTGGAGAAGGAGCAGAGCTTGTCTATCCATAGTGCTTGGCAATACAGGTCTGGCCCATGTCAAAAGGATTTTCCGATAGGATAATAAATAAAACTAACTAACTTTAGTTAATTCGTTTTGAGCTTACTGCTCTCTTATGCTGATGTTGATTTAGTGTTTGTGAATGCCTTTCCCTACAGCCTCATTGACAAAACTGAATTACAGTAAAGCATTCTTAGCTAGTTATGTGTCACAGCAGCAACACAGTGATGAAGATGTGTATAAAGTCTGGTAAGTAGCCTAAACACACCACAGACACACTTTGGGAATATTAATCACATTATAAGAAGACTGAAAGTCGACAGTCATGTCAGCAGCTCTATGAGGCTGTAGACAGCAGTGTTTGAGCTAAATGCTAACATGCTCACGGTGACATGCTAAAATTTAGCAAGTATTTACCAGGTTCACCCCCATGGGAGTTTTGTGTGTTAGTATGCTAACACACTAATTGTGACATGCTAACTTGCTTATGTTTAGCAGGTAATATTTTCCAGGTTTACCGGTGGGATAGCATGCTAACTTGTGCTAATTAGTACAAAACAGAAAGTACAGCTGATGTGAATGCAATTATTTTTGCAGGTATTTGTTCATAAAAAAAGAAAATTAGAATTTTGACCTGATGACGCTAGAAGAACAGTCAGGGGATTTATAATGTTTATCTGAATTAATACTCTCCAGAGACCTTGAATATCTTTAGCGAATTTAACGGCATTGGATCCAATAGATGCCATTATATTTCACTCAAAATCATTAAAGTGCTCATATTATGCTCATTTTCAGCTTCATAATTGTATTTAGAGGTTGTACCAGAATAGGTTTCCATGGTTTAATTTTCAAAAAACACCATATATTTGTTGTACTGCACATTGCTGCAGCTCCTCTTTTCCCCCTGTGTGTTGAGCTCTCTGTTTTAGCTACAGAGTGAGGCATTCACTTCTGTTCCATCTTTGTTGGCAGTAGCTAGGTAAGGACTGCTAGCCAGTCAGAAGCAGAGTATGAGGGCGTGCCATGCTAGCAGCTAGGCGAGCATTGTAACGTGTGTTACAAAGTGACGCATGTTCATCACTGAAGAAAAAGGCTGGACTACAACAGAGCAGTTTGTGAACAGTGTTTTCTGTTGGAGATGGTAAGTCCCTTTGGGGTGGACTTTTTCACTTTGTAAACCTATAACATGCACAAAAAGATATATAACACAAGAAAGGAAAGGGAAAAAGCACAATATGAGCACTTTAATGTCAACCTCATGGTGGCGTTTAAAGTAAAGTCAGGGAATCTGAAAGGATTAATTTCATCCTTAAGTGAACTATCCTATGATAAAAGAAACAACTCCACAAACATAACTACATATCATCAGACATTAAAGCCAAAACAATAATTGACAGGCAACCATTTTTCCAGAGAAATACATTTTTCAACAACTTTCTCGTCTTGAACATTTGATTTGATAACAGACCGCTGGTTCCTGGACAAGAACATTGCACTCAAACCCCTTAGAGAATGATGTAACTCATATTGAACCATTTTTAAATCATGTTTATCACTACTCAGCAAGTGCACTCACTTGTTTTTTTAAGTTATTGTGTAGGAAAACAGCTGAAAGCGCATTTTAAGTGCCTTTTCGAATAGGATGACTCATCCATTCTTCTTCTGTCCTTTATCAAAGTGACTTCAGAAGAGCAAAGCTTACAAATGACCATTCAAATTTGCTCTGTATTTTATTGCCATCATTTATATTCATTGCAAGTACCCTTCACATGCCCAGCACTAGCCTTCAGCATAGTCTTAACTCATCTGATCTCATTGTACTTGAATCTGTCTTATTTACCAAGTCATCCTAACTGGACAGAGAGGAGAAAATGCTAAAATCTAGCCTTCTACAGCAGCCTCCTTCTACCCATGCAGCCTCGGCCATCAGCAGCCATGCTTCCCTGTGCCTAGCTAATGGGGGTGCCTTGCTTGGTGATCGTTGTCATTTATTCCTGTCAGCTCGGTTCCTGCCGGGGCCACAGCTATGCCAAACGTGATGAATGCGGCATCACCAGAGCTGCTGATTATAAATGTGTCTAACCTTCCAACACTGAGGAGGAAATGGGTGGAAGTAAAGCAGGAGTTATGTCTGAAACTGCTGTAGAGTGGTACAGGCTTCTATAACTGCTACTTCTGTTTATGGTCTAAGGGGTATTTACTATATGGATTTTGACAGTTTTGACAGAGCGTTCATGTGGCATATGTGTTGCAGCTGGGGTAAGTGTTGCAGTAAATATGTTAATAAAGGATACATTTCTAACAGCATTGTTTATTTAATGTTATTTTCCATGTATATTCATCCTGAATCTGCAAATTCTTTTCACCACAGCATTGCTCCTTTGCAAAAAGTGAAACTCTGCCCAACTTTACCCTGTTAGCAAGTCACCGAAATCTCTCCACAAGCACAACGCTCATTTGAATTGCGTACCTTTGTAGTCAATGTGAGTGGGTGGTGACGAGGCAGAAAGTGGGACTCTTGTCTAGTTAGAAAAACGTGAAGGTGTTCCATTGAGTTCATCAACTCCCCTAACACACAGTGGTTACAACTAGTCTGGCTATCTCCTGCTGGGCGACACATCCGGCTGTAATAAACTCATTCTGGGAAGCATCCACTAACTGTAGACTCGGCCACTGAGCTAGACGGTTCATTGGTTGCACAACACACCTTTCCTGCCAGTCAGTTAGCTTCGCCCTCACTTGTCACCAGTGTGATGAGTTTTGCACGGCGCTGCAGAAACTTTAGTTAAAAGTGTTTGGGTTCATTTTATGAATTTGAAGACGTGAGAGAGACAGGCAATGGACAATAAAGATGGTAATTGGTTTACAATAGTAGCCACATTATAACTACCACCGTCTGCTGATGGACAGCTACTAATAAATTAACGATGCAATGGCAGCCTTACTTGGCTGATGTCTTATCTGACTTTTGAATTAAAAGGACTACAAGGAATGGGTTTCTCAAGACCTCTAATCTATTTGTCATACAGGTGCGTCTGAAGTGGAGAAGGCTCTGCTGAAGCAGCTCTTTACCGGCTACAACCTTAAGGTGCGGCCAGCATCCAGCCCTGAAGAGAGGGTGGTGGTCCGTGTGGGTATGGTCCTCTCCTCCTTCGTTGGACTGGTGAGCCACGGGACCCTAACATTTACATATTTACATACGTACATGCACAACCACAATGTGAAAAACAGGCTTGTCCACCCATGATTTCTACGAGCAAAGCGGCAAAATAGAAGTGCTGTTTCCTTGTCTGAAATACCTTGTTTTGAACTGAGTTCAAAACATTTCAAACATCAGAAAAAGAAATAAGTAGCTTAAGGATAGTCTGGCTATTTTTTAGGGTTACTATACAATTAAAAAAAGGCTTCAAAACCGAAAATTGTTCAATATGTAGCTTCAAAATTGGGATTATTGGGGGGATTATTGTGACAGTCACTAATGCCTCATTTCCACTGCATGGTTCTGCTCAACTTGACTCAACTCCACTCACTTTTGGTAGCAGGTGCTTTTGTCTATATTGCTTTCCACTGCAGATAGGAGCCTACCCCCTCAGTTTAGGCGGGTTTCTCAGCTGATTGCCAAAGCGACGCCGCATGAAACTGCCGTGACTTCATCGTTAACGCTACACTCGCTGGATCCTTTCATCGGCAAAGATGTCTGCCCTTTGTCAATTGCCACAGCGTAGTGTACGCCGTAGTTTTACAAGCTTTGGTTTTTTAAATCTGGGGCGAGTCGTGGCCGGGATAACTGAGTTGGTAGAGCGGGCGCACATATATAGAGGTTTACTCCTCGACGCAGCGGCCGCGGGTTCGACTCCGACCTGTGGCCCTTTGCTGCATGTCATTCCCCCCCTCTCTCTCCCCTTTCATGTCTTCATCTGTCCTGTGGAAATAAAGGCCTAAAAAGCCCCCCAAAAAAATCTGGGGCGAGTGAATAAAAAAAAATGCGGTCGCAACTGACGGTGGCTTGGCTATTAAAGATGGCGCCTTTGTGCAGGAGGTTCCGTGTCGCGCTATTGATGGTTTTCTCTAACCAATCAGTGGTCTACCGTGTTTCAGCTCCACCTTTTTAGTATCGGCTGAGCTCCCTTGGAACCTCGACTGAGGTAGGTACTAAAAAAAAAAAGTACCAGGTACTATCCAAAACTTTGGCTAATGGAAAACCAAAGAAGAGCAAGTGAAGTTGAGTAGAGCCAGGCGATACCGTGCAGTGGACAAGTGGCATAAGAATGTTCGCTTATGTGACCCTTCAAAATTGTGATTTTTGAGGGGTTTCTTGTGACAGTCAAGACATCAAATCTCCTTTTTCCTACATGTTACTGATCTTTAATACTGTAACTTATCCAGAAAAACTAGGGCTTCTCTCTGCCTCTGATAAGTACGTATTTAAAAATCAAATCGGATTTTCTCAGACAGATGTCTCTGAAGAGGTTTCATAAGCACAGGTTGCTCCGCATGCTGAGGACCACTGTGCTCCAATAGTCGCCTAGATCATGACAGGATAACAGAATACCTTATACCTGTAAATGTAGAGCTTTTAAATATGCTTAAATATTCCAAACTGTGAATATATCTGAGAACCATCTGGTTCTGCAGTCAGTGCTTGCTAGGCCTGCTGAGTCAAATGGCACACAGTTATCCTATTGATGTGGAGTACTGGATTTCTGTCCACCCATGCAGTGTTCATATAGTGTTTTAGCAGCATGCACTGAGTGGGCTTCTGTCTAAGTGACTGCATAAAAACCATGCACACACTTCAACAAACATACACACACCAGGTCACTTTATCTGTTCCTTAATTCCCCCTTGGCTCTTTTCTTCGTAGCACATGCCAGCACACATATGCCCGCACACAGTGTCAAATTTACATACTCATCTACAGTGAGCATGCTCCTTACACCTCCACTCAAGGTCAGTCTCCGTTCTGGAGTGGAACGATGTTGAAAACTGACCCAGTTGGATATGCTCCGTCCCCGTCTGCCCAGAACTAGTCAGCTGGATAACAGCAGTGTTATTATTAACATTCCCCCAGAGGGACACCCTGCGGTGAAGTCAAACAGTTACAGGAAGAATCAGTAAGGGATAGGTCAGTGATGGGATAGTTATTTGTGTGTTTGTGTGAGGGTGAGAGAGCGGGGTGGTTTAAGTCAACCTCCCTTTACCCAGCCCCACCCTCCCTGTTTGTGTCCCAGCTGTCTGCCTGACATTCCTCCCAGCGTTTTAAATAGCAGGCCCGGCTCAGGGAAGTTCCACCTTCCTGCTGGATAGACAATCACATGCATGCAAACACACGCACGCACACACTTAAATCCCGCCACCTCCATGTTAGCGGATGGACCAAACTAAAAAGTCAAAGTACACCTCAACTTATTCTTTTCTAAAGATCTTTGTGAGTTTGTGTCATGTTTTTATCACGCTGATGTTTTTTTTTAAGTTAATAATCCTGATAAGTTTGGTTTTTACTAGTTATTTGATGCTATAAAAACGGGGTGAAATGTCATGACTGACAGCTGTGATTGACTCGCGATTGGTCAGGCGGGTGTTTGGGCGGGACTTAAATACCGCGGCTCGACCGCCCAATCACTATTGCGCAGTTTCTGGCTCCAGTATTACAAGATGGCAGCGCCCTTATGCTGGATATTTTTGGCTTCACTTTTGTACAGTAAAAGGAAGTACAGATGTGTCATTCATCTTTTTTCACAGTCTATGGTTTGGATCAACAAGTAGAGGCTGTGCGTGTATATGTTATGTAGCCATAACACTTGATGCCATTTGTGTCATAACTATCCTAGCAACCACGTACACTATGGTATGAGCCAAGAAGTCCAACATCAGCACTGAAACTGTTTACACACATCAACTAAGCATGACGAAGGGCATATGAAACATTATTACGCGGGGAAAGTTAAAGATTCTATGACATTCTATGGTGCTTTTTGGATGCTTTTATATAGGCCTTAGTGGTCCCCTAATACTGTATCTGAAGTCTCTTTTATATAGGCCTTAGTGGTCCCCTAATACTGTATCTGAAGTCTCTTTTATATATAGGCCTTAGTGGTCCCATAATACTGTATCTGAAGTCTCTTTTATATAGACCTTAGTGGTCAACCTAATACTGTTTCTGAAGTCTCTTTTATATAGACCTTAGTGGTCCCCTAATACTGTATCTGAAGTCTCTTTTATATAGGTCTTAGTGGTCCCCTAATACTGTATCTGAAGTCTCTTTTATATAGGCCTTAGTGGTCCCCTAATACTGTATCTGAAGTCTCTTTTATATAGGCCTTAGTGGTCCCCTAATACTGTATCTGAAGTCTCTTTTATATAGACCTTAGTGGTCCCCTAATACTGTATCTGAAGTCTCTTTTATATAGACCTTAGTGGTCCCCTAATACTGTATCTGAAGTCTCTTTTATATAGACATTAGTGGTCCTCTAATACTGTATCTGAAGTCTCTTTTATATAGACCTTAGTGGTCCCCTAATACTGTATCTGGGGTGGGGGGGGGGGAAGTTGGAGGGTGGGGGTGTGGCCTTGACCAACTGCCATGCTTCGCTTGTTTTCAAGCCATGATGTCTCTCTCTTTCTCATGGGTGGGCCAAATTCTCTGGGTGGGCAAAGCAGAGAAAGGGGAGGTAACCTTTCCCCTTATGATGTCATAAAGGGAAGATTCCAGATCGGCCCATCTGAGCTTTCATTTTCTCAAAGGCAGAGCAGGATACCCAGGGCTCGGTTTACACCTATCACCATTTCTAGCCACTGGGGGACCATAGGCAGGCTGGGGGAACTCTTATTAACGTTTAAAAACCTCATAAAGTTTTCATGCCATGGGACCTTTAATGATTTGGTTTCCCAGTAGACGGCTTAGATGATCTTGTTAGATGATCTTAGATACATTCCATTATTTTTAAACCTTGATCTTAAGCCTCTTTCAGACTTGCACCCCTTACCATTAATCTGAAGGCAGTATAATGTGTGGGTTTCATGTCTGATCGTGCACCCTGGTCACTTTTACGTCAGTGCTTGTGCATGTCGGACTTTATAAAACTGGCAGCAGAATTTGCTCTCTAACTGCTATGAAATCCATGTGAAAATCTAACATTGGATTAGTGTGAGAAGACAGCATTGTGCGTTCATTAATCAAGGCTTTAACAGCAAGTTAAATCCATCAGTGATGCAGCCTTTTACTTTTAGACATTGAACATTGATGAGAGCCATGAATTTGTTTTAGTTACACAGTTAAGATGATTATCATCCGGGGATACATCTAGATTTAATGTGCTCATATTATGCATTTTGGCTTTTTCCCTTTCCTTTCTTGTGTTATATATCTTTTTGTGCACGTTATAGGTTTACAAAGTGAAAAAGCCCAAAGTCCACCCCAAAGGGACTTACCATCTCCAACAGAAAACACTGTTCACAAACTGCTCCAAACAGCTCTGTTGTAGTCCAGCCTTTACTTCTGTGATGAACATGCGTCACTTTGTAACACACGTTATAATGCTCGCCTAGCTGCTAGCATGGCACGCCCTCATACTCTGCAACTGACAAGCTAGCAGTACTTACTGCGCATGTGTGACTTCCAACAAAGATGGAACAGAAGTGAGATGTCTCACTCTGTAGCTAAAACAGAGCGCTCAACACACTGAGCTGTTTTCTGAAAATTAAACTACATAAACCTATTCTGGTACAACCTCTAAATACAATTATGAACCTGGAAATGAGCATAATTTGAGCACTTTAAAAGTGCCCTGTGAAAGAAGTAAAAAAAGCTCTTAGCAAACTCTATTAACAAACACTTGTGTCGCTAGTGTAGTTAGCCGGAAAGTTGCCCCAATAACACATACATTGTTTTGTATTTTCTGTTCCAGAATATGAAAAATGAAGAAATGAGCGTGGTCGTTGTCATGAATCTGGTAAGTGTGTTTGTGTGTCAGCTCCTTTCTCCACACCTAGCATTTCTTACTGTGTGCTTGTTGCGCTGAGGCTTGCAAATGCGGAGTTGGTTTTTATGAATGTTGCTGGTACATTTCAAGCCTTTTCCAACACACAATGAATGACCTGTCAGACGGTTGTCTGAGAGACCCAAAAGCTGCTTGCTTTTCTAAAACAGGAAGTTGCATTCATTAACACAGAGTACTGGAATTATTTTGACCACCTCAACGCTGCAAATAAGTGTATTAATGTAAGACCTTCTTTTTTTGTGTACAGCTCAGTGCCAATACACTACACATTAACCAAGCGAGAGCACTTGGAGTTGTCCTAATAATACAGAGTATATGCAAAATGAAAAATTATGCAAATGGGGTTTTGTTATACAAGGACAAATGCACAAGGGAAACGTCCCTGTGGATTCTAATTACAGCAGTGGAAAAAAATTAAAAATAAACTGATGAAATGACAAATTGGTTACATATGTAATGGTAACATTTCCTCCTCCTGTCATTTTGTTTCCCTCTTGTCCCCTGCCCTTTTTATGCATTAGTGTGTAATTTCCACATGCCTGCACACATAAACCTCTTTATTTTCTTTTTTCTTTTTTAACTTTTGAAACAGGAATGGACAGATCATCGGTTGTCATGGAAACCCAAGGAGCATGATGGGATCGAGGTGATGCGTATCCCCTCTGCGAAGGTTTGGCTGCCTGACATAGTCCTCATCAATAAGTAAGCACGGGCACTGCACTCACATTGGCATAAATTAACCAGCGCTAAAGAGCACAGGAGAAACAATTTGGTCACTTTCCTCCTTTTTTCTTCTTCCTTTTTTTAGATATTTTGACTGGGATGGTTTCTGTGTCGACCCTAAGGGGCATTTAGTTTTTACCCTCCTGTACATATTGATGTGACTGCTCCCTTGGTGGCAGACATGTAGAATACGATATTGCAACAGTATGACAAATGTTTTATGAGGACAAACGTGGGCACAGCTTGGTTTACGCCAAAAATAGTTCTCTTTTTTCCTTCCATTGACATGGGGCTAAGGTCATGTTATTAAGTCAGAGTTGATGTGCATCCACCCTGCTCAGTCCACTGCTCGTGTTGTACAGCTAAGTTAGCTCACCTTGCCTGTTAGTTATAGAATCAACTTTGAGTGTGCTCCTTGCACCTCAGCGGTCTCCTGGCTCAAATCCCTGAGTTTGTCTGACCCATCCATCCATCCTGAACTCCACCCTACGTGGACTTTCTCGGACTAATCTGGGAGAAAATATGGTTCCCTCGAAAAGTAATTAAAAATGCAGTTTTGCTGTATGGGAATGTAATTCTTAGGAGACAGAGCTGGTTATTGACTTATCTTAATGTATATTTAGCCAAACTAGTTTTCTGCATTTGTCATTTCTCCATTCAAGAAATACAGATACAGAATAAAGATAAGACAAAGTGCTATGTACAGTAATTAAAACAAGTAAAGTGCAGCCACAAAATATTTGTTGCCATATTGATCATGCATGAGCAGCAGATTGTTTGAACATGCAGCCGCACCCAGCGGTTAAAGACCAAGTACAGTACAGTACAGTACAGTGCCTACTGTATATAATGGAAAAACTCTATGTCACAGCATTAAATTAGAAAATTTAGATACTAAGAACAGCGAGTGGAGTCTCTTTTTCTTACACCCCTGCACACATACAATACACACTCCCATTAGAATGGCTGTAAATATCCCCACTGCTCCATTCATCAGCACTTTATAGGCAATTAAGCAGCATGGCTCCCTAAAAAAAACGGAGCTGATAGCAGTCAGCGACTTCAGCCTGGGAGGCGCTCACTTGGAACCACACCTCTCACACACACACACACACACACACACACAAATCCAAAAGTGTGTATACAATTCTGTGTGTGTATGATCAATGCTGGCCATTTAAGCAGCGGTAGCAGCAGCACCTTCACAGGGACAGGGTGTTAGGAGGGCCCGCTTTAAGGACACAAGCGTCTCCTTGTTAAATTAGCAGAGCCATAAAAAGCCAAACACTGCACCCTGACAGACTGCTAAATCTGGGTCTAATTGACTTGATGTCTTTGTTATGAGCTTAACAGCCCAAACAGCTCTGTATACATCCAACATTAGTGCTGCACTTAGAAGTGTCCTGTCAAATGTGTCGAGTTCCTGTATTTCATCCGTGCCAATTATAATGTTTTAGTGGGGTCTTGCAGTACGGGGACGGCAGCCAAATGTTGATGTGCTGTACTAGCACAGCTGTGCTGAGAGAATGGAAAGAGCACTGCGACTGCAATAATCAGACATACCAGATCGAGTTTTTATATATATATAATTACTCACTCTGACCACAGCTTCACCCTATTTTTCCTTGTGGGTAATTTATGATAACTCTGCTTTATTTCAAATAGAAAGAGACCAAAAGGTTGACTGAGAGGAAGTATGCAGGATGACATGAAACAAATGCTTCAGGCGAGATTCAAACCTGGGATGCTGCTATTACATTATATGAGTCAGCAGGATGAGCTGTTCATATTTGTTGCATTGCAAAATGGAGACGTTAAACTGCCTGTCACATTTAAGTCTACTGGAAATTTCTTGGACCCAGAAATGTTGCTTCCTATCAGCTATAGTGATTGAAATATCATCTATAGGCCTCATATTTCAGGGGGCGTGGGTGCCAGCTCCCCCCCCCCCCCCCGCCCCCATAGACCAGACCCAACTGTCACTCTTGATCCGGCTCTTTATTCTTTTTGTCCATATTAGAGTTGAGCCGGATACTCGGCTGAAACGAGTATCCGGTACGGATAAAGCACTTTTGCCGAGTACGAGTATTATACGAGTAATACGAGTCAATATCTGTGCTCGGATTGAATAAAAATCCTCATTGGATAGTTGACTATGTCTGCGTTCTGTGATAGGCTAGTCGTCACAGCGCCCCTCCCCTACACACATACAGATTTATTGTGTTGCTGTGTCCCGCTCTGCTCACTCACACACAGAACAACTCTCTCTGTCTCTCCCTCAGTCACTCAGGTTTGCGGGTCTTTTCCGTTAACGTTGAGGGTTTCTTCAACTTCAGGTTTGTTTTTTACTTTGGTTTGTAGTACTTACTTATTAACCAGTAGAGTTCTGGTAAACATGGGGTTTGTTCAGACGTGGTGCTTGGTAGAATGCGACTGCCTGTCGGAGATTTTTTTCTTTTTTAAACCGTCAGCTGGCTCTAAACAGATCTGAAAAACAGCGTCGGACTATTTGATCCGTAGAACACAGTCCCCCCCGCCCCCCTCTCTCTCTCTGTCTCTCTCTTACTCACTCACACACACTCACACACACACACACACACACACACACACACACACACACACACACACACACACACACCCACACCTGGTGTGGAAATAAAAAAAATAAAAAAGAACTAAAAAAAAAAAAAAATCACACTGATCATAAAAAAATGAAAAGTTAAAAAAAGAAAGTTATGTTGAGTATGAAAACTCTTGTTCATTACATTTTACTTCATAATTGCAACCACATGTGTTGTATTCATTGTTCTTGTTCTGTATATAGTTTATCGTGATCAAAACCATTGATCTGAAGCTCAATGCTGATGCTGTCATGTAAATAGTTTTCTAATCAGCAATAAATATAACAATTTCTGATCAACCCATATCAATTGCATGCTTAAAATAACATACCGGTTAAAGCCCCGCCCAAACCGACCCACTTCCGGGTTAAATCCCGCCCACTTCCGGGTTAGGCCCCACCCAGTCCGAGTACAGATACAGATAATTCATATGGTTAACAGATACAGATAATGCTGTACTCGCTCATCCCTAGTCCGTATGTGGAAGTACAGTCTGTAGTTGAAGTTACAGGCCCGAGGGCCAGCAGCAAACCCCCCAAGTGATGCGTTTTGGCATCAAACGTGTCATTTGGAGATTGGTCTGCTGGCCTGTGAGTAGGGACAACTGGGCACTGGTAAGACAGAAGGAAGCTTACCATAGTTCATTTACACATACTACCAATATTATTATGATACAAAGCTGGTTGAATATTGGCAAAGTGTCCCTTTAAGCAGGGAGGCGGTGATTTTCAGCTATCTAATAACGGTTAAAAATGAGTAATTGCACAACATGAAGTGAAGAAAGAAGCAAAATACCTCAGAAGTCTATAAGTGCAATCTTCTACTGACAGTAATCAATACAGGTATAAGAAAAGTTTTGAAATCATACTTTGTTCTCTGTTTGCAGTAATGACGGGGTGTTCGATGTGGCCCTGCATGTCCATGTGCAGGCCTATAGTAATGGCAGAATAACCTGGACTCCCCCTGCTCTCTACTGCAGCTCTTGTGGAGTTAAGGTGAACCTCAGTACATATACAAACAGACTTAACATTGTCCTCCTTCTGTTTTCATGTTTCCCATTCATTTCCCTGTCTGTTTCTGTGTCTAGGTAACATATTTCCCGTTTGACTGGCAGAACTGCACCATGCAGTTCCGCTCCTACACATACGACTCGACGGAGATCGATGTGCAGTACGCACTGGACTCAAAAGGCAACGAGATCCGGGAGATCCAACTGGACGAATCTTTCAGCGGTGAGAATTTGGTGGGGAACACATAAAAAGAAGGGTTGGATTGACGGATAGATAGAGCAGTAAAGAGTATAGGAGTGTTTTAGGAAGAAAGTAGTCTCACATTGCCAGACCTATCCCCACAGCGCTGCGGAGGAAGGTCTGGCTCCTCCATGCATACATTCTGGGATGGGAGAAAAAAAACACTCTGGGTTGTTTGCATTCACAATCATCTTGGGCGAAGCTCCGGTCGCAGCGACAATGGCTCTGCAAAATAGTCTCGGGAAGGAACTTGTTTTGGTGGAACATTTGCACCCTGCAAAAGAAAACGCCACAGACAATATTAAAGGTCCTATGACATGCTGCTTTTTGGATGCTTTTATATAGGCCTTAGTGGTCCCCTAATACTGTATCTGAAGTCTCTTTTATATAGGCCTTAGTGGTCCCCTAATACTGTATCTGAAGTCTCTTTTATATAGACCTTAGTGGTCCCCTAATACTGTATCTGAAGTCTCTTTTATATAGACCTTAGTGGTCCCCTAATACTGTATCTGAAGTCTCTTTTATATAGGCCTTAGTGGTCCCCTAATACTGTATATGAAGTCTCTTTTATATAGGCCTTAGTGGTCCCCTAATACTGTATCTGAAGTCTCTTTTATATAGACCTTAGTGGTCCGCTAATACTGTATCTGAAGTCTCTTTTATATAGACCTTAGTGGTCCCCTAATACTGTATCTGAAGTCTCTTTTATATAGACCTTAGTGGTCCCCTAATACTGTATCTGAAGTCTCTTTCCCGAAATTCAGCCTTGGTGCAGAATTACAGCCACTAGATCTAGTCCCACAATGAGCTTTACTTAGGATGTGCCATTTCTGTGTCTGTAGCTTTAAATGCTATTGAGGAGGAGGTGTGTGTGTGTGTGTGTGGGGGGGGGTGACCTTGACCAGCTTGCCATGGGCAAAGCAGAGAAAGGGGTGGTAACCATCCTCCTTATGACGTCATAAAGGGAAGATTCCAGATCGGCCCATCTGAGCTTTCATTTTCTCAAAGGCAGAGCAGGATACCCAGGGCTCGGTTTACACCTATCACCATTTCTAGCCACTGGGGGACTCATATTAATGTTTAAAAAACTGATAAAGTGAAATTTTCATGCCATGGGACCTTTAAATTAAGTCAATTGTGTGTATTTTGTCCACAGCAATCCCCGCCAATCGATCCCTAAACGTCCCAGTTAGAGAGGAAATGCCGTAAACATATTCTGTATATTGTAAATCTTTACAATCATTCCCTGAAAGAACCAAGCAGGCCTGCCTTGTTGCACGATCCAAACCATTTCCAGCGTGTAGCTTGCTAGCTCAAAGTTTGTTGTTGTTTCCCGAAGAGAACAAAGTTAGACAACAGCAACACAGAGAGCGGCACATCCGGCGGCGCTGGTGATTATCCTGGAAATGAACCGTCGTTGATCCAGACTAGGAAGAAAGGGAAAAGGATATAAATAGAAGTATATATCCATTTGCATGATACAGTGAATTTCCTCTCCATTCTTTTTGATTTTCTCTCAATAGACACTTTTGCTCGTCACAGGAGTGTTTTTACTTGCTCGACTGTGTTTGCACTTCCACTTCCTCTTGTGGTATGTAGATCTGTTGCCCTCGTTTTGCTGATCTAAATTTCTTAAAACGTGAACATTTCCCCACAGAGGGCGGTGAGTGGCACATCCGACACAAGCCGTGCAGGAAGAACATGAACGATGACCTATATGAGGACATGACTTTCTACCTCATCATCGAGAGGAAGCCCCTTTACTACGTCTTGAACATCATCATCCCCTGCATCCTCATCACCATCATCGCCATCTTTAACTTCTACCTGCCTCCTGACGCAGGTAAACCTACGATACAGAATAATACGAGTTTGCTACTGTATGAGACAATCTGGCTCATAATGCACACAGGTTCCACTTTGATCTAGCGTTGGTTAGGATTAAACTGCCTTATCATCTCTCTCTAAAACTGCTCATACCATTTCCTAAATGTGTTTGTGTGGTCTGGTTGAATTGGGCAATCACACATTTGTCCAATTACTGTACTGTCCCAAAGGGATTCAGATGAGATAGCGGTTTCCCATAGAGCACTGCTGAAATCAATAACCTCCAAAATGAAAAAGTAGAAATCAGCCCTGAGAGTGATCATCTTAAGACTTTACTTTGTCACACATGGTTTATGTAATAGACTTGTTTACATGGATTCACTGGGTAATCAGTCTGTAGCAGTCTGTCTCAATTGGGATACTTCCGTGACCGCTTAAAGAGACAGGCGCTAAAACAGAGTGTGAATACAGGTATATTCAGACAGACAGCATGAGATAAATAATGTGGGTTTTTTTTAACATTAAAGCATGTAAACATGTTCTAACAGAGACCCAAACCCGAACCTGAAAATGAGCATAATATGGGAATATTAGATTATCATGTGGGGACATAGATATTATGTAGAATCAAACAAATCTGAAAATTGTACAGATTTTTTGGTGGCTATTGTCAATTCAATTAAATTTTATTTATAGTATCAAATCATAACAAGAGTTATCTCGAGACACTTTACAAATAGAGTAGGTCTAGACCACACTCTATAATTTATAAAGTCCCAACAATTCTAGAAATTCCCCCAAGAGCAAGCATAGTGCGACAGTGCGACAGTGGCGAGGAAAAACTCCCTTTTAGGGAGAAACCTCGGCAGACCCAGACTCTTGGTAGGCGGTGTCTGACAGTGCCGGTTGGGGGTGTGATGAACAGTGGCAATAATAGTCACAAAGATAATGGAACAGTCACTACAGTGGTAGTCGTAGTAGTTCATGTCATAGAAGGGCACTGCAGGGCGTTACAGGATGTAGCGTGGCACAGCAGGGCGTGGCTGGATGTAGCAGGTTCAGCAGGATGTAGCAGGTTCAGCAGGATGTAGCAGGTTCAGCAGGATGCAGCAGGGCACTGCAGAGCGTAGCAGGGTGTAGCTGAGTAAACTCCCCAGAGCCAGGTTAGTAACAAGCATTTCTGGATCTCCTCACTCCCTAACTATATGCTTTATCAAAGAGGAGGGTTTTCAGTTTATTCTTAAATGTGGTGACAGTGTCTGCCCCCCGAACCCAGACTGGGAGCTGGTTCCACAGGAGAGGAGCCTGGTAGCTGAAGGCTCTGGCTCCCATCCTTGTCAAAGAAAAGTTCCGTGAGTTGGGGTAGCTCTGGGGGAATTGGGACATCAGACCACAGCTAAAATCCTGGTTACAGCCCTGAAGAGAGCGTGTGTATGCACAAAGCTTTCCCTGCGTTTTTTTAATCTTTCACCCTCTGCTTGTGGGACCTCTCAAAGTCTGCATACATAAAGTATGATTCTCCCCTCTGACATGGAGACAAGTGAAATGTGAACGATTTTTCTTCTTTTACAACACCTTTGCTGCCAATCAATATTATTTGTGCACTGTCTCACAAAAACTTTCGTTTGTGTTGATGCAGTGCGAGGAAGTGAGTGAGGGAAATGCCTCTGCTTTGACAGTTACTCACTGTTGGGAGCATGCGCTGCCCTAATGCACATCAATTTCCAATTACCTAGTAACTCTATCCAATCTGTGGTAAACACAATTTGTAAGTGACCACTGAATACTCCTGGGAGGCCCTGCTCTATTGGTCAATCAGCTTCACTTAGAATGGGAGATGAATTTTCTATTGGAGTCATTACTGGTGATTTAAACGGGCTGCTGCTAAGATAGCAGATCCGCTGAAGGAGGAACAAACCTTGTCCTGGTGAAAAAGATGATCCATAACACAGACTTAAAGGAGTGAAAACAATTACAGACGTTGGGTTGTTAGAGACATTGTTAAATACGTTGTAGGGTTGGGGGGGGGAAAAAATCTAAAATCGTATGTATCGTGATTTTTTACGACAATTTTTAGAATAAATTCTTTTCCCTAGAATCAAGATTTTTAAATTTTTATTTTTGTATCAATAATTCACCTAAATATTTTCTGTTCATACAGTACCACCGACGGCGACTACATCTCTATATATATCTGTTTCCAGCAAAACGGAGCGAAAGCAGAAAATGCTGAAAATCCATGTTATCTACTACTTTACAAATTAAATAAATGTCAGACTGACTGACTGACTGACATGTGCATTCTTCTTAGAAAAGAATTAGCTTTTAGAAATGTCTCATGATATATTGTCTCTAGAAGTGTATCATTCAACTTTTGTTTTTGTTAAAGAAGGAAAAGAAAATCGCAATACTCAGTACTATCGAATCGCAATACTTCTTAAATCCCATATGTGAGGGACCAAGCAGTAAGGCACATGGAGTCACAGGTAAGTTTAAAAAAGGGGGTTTTATTTACACAAAAATAGCAAAAGATTGAAGCTTCTGGGCCCATAATAGAGGTCAGCTAAACAGAACATAACTAAAGTACTTAATAGACCAAACTTAACATACAACTGACCGGACCTGACAAACATAAAACACAGGAGACATACTGGCTGATCAGACCAGGTTTGACACAAAAGGGGAAACTAACAATAAAACTGTACAAATGAAACTAAAAATAACAATTAAAACAAAACAAACACTTATTCCAAAAACTATCTAACATGAACCAAACCAGAATTACTTA
Source organism: Sander lucioperca (assembly GCF_008315115.2). Lineage (NCBI taxonomy): Eukaryota > Metazoa > Chordata > Actinopteri > Perciformes > Percidae > Sander > Sander lucioperca. The sequence continues at coordinate 29,192,510 of NC_050181.1, forward strand.
ATATAATGTTATTCAAGCAAAAAATAATCTAAAGAAAAAATGAATGCTCCCCCATGACACAGCAAGCAGTGGTAGTGTCCAATTAGGCCAGCTCCCCTATAAAACAGCTCTTGCTCCAGGCGCCACCCTTTTGCCCAGCAGACTGCCTGGAAAGATCTCTTAGTGTGGAACCTCCAAACTGGTGAGCTCAAAAGAAATAATGGTTATAAGAAAGAAACGAGAGAAAGATGAAAGATGCCTTGTACTGTCAACTAAATATGTATGTGAAACAAAACCATAACCTGTAAATTATTTGTAATTAATAAATGTTTTAATGAAACAAAATCATGTATGTATAATGTGTCTGGGAAATGATATGACCCAATCTTTAAGAAACATAAGCCAAAGAAAATAAATGTAAGTGCAAGAGGTTACCACTTTGTAAGATGGCTGTGTGGTCATGGCTGTGGCCATCACAGCAATAAATAAAAAATCGCAACACAAATCGAATCAGCACCCATGTAGCATGACATTCGGGACAAAAGCAAAATACAATTCATTGTATTTTCATTTTTTCCCCATACCAGGAGAGAAGATGGGTCTGTCGATCAACGTGTTGCTCACCCTGACTGTGTTCTTGCTGCTGCTGGCTGATAAGATCCCAGAGACTTCACTCGGTGTCCCCATCATTGTCAACTACATCATGTTCACCATGATCCTGGTCACGTTTTCTGTTATCCTTGGTGTGGTCGTCCTGAACCTGCACCACCGCTCACCCAACACCCACATCATGCCCATGTGGGTCCGTAAGGTGAGCTCCCTGATTCGGGTACACCCCTTCTTTACCATAAAGAGACCATAAAGTCTTCATAGTATATGGCTACTATACAATGTCAAATGTAAGAGCTTTGTTCATCTAACTTTATATATTCAACAACAGAATTAACTGGTCAATAATAAAAATAAGACAATCATGTTAATCCAACTAATTATAACAAATATATGGAATTGGATCCAAAAGATTTACAACCATTTTATTGCCTTGTGGGCACTTGCATAAGCAGCCCTGTCTCTAAAATTGAAAAAATGAATAACGAAACGCAATATGTGGCGGCCAGTGTTGATTGTGTGGCGCACCGCCACAAATTAGTCTGTGTGGGAAACACTGGTACATTACAACATTGGTTCTCCACAACCTGAATGTCATGTAAAACCATTAACCTCCATCAGTGGCTGTTGCCCTCACTGTACATTATGTGAAGCCAATTACAGGCCTTAGCAGCAGCTCTACACTTAGCTCCAAGTTCTGTCACCCTTTCAGGGAACACCCACCTCAGAAAGGCTTATACATCGGTGATTTGCATGGTTTAATGGAACTAAACTGCTTGGTACTGGATTGATGGGAGGAGAGAGCATTAAAGGTTCTGCATCTTTGCACTGCTACTTTTTCTGACGATCAGTGTCATGAAATGTGGAAGTGAAAGATTTATGCACAGAACGGCAGTAGTGGGAAATGTAAAGACATTCAGGTACCCTGTTCTTGACTCCAGAACTTCTTGTAATGCAGTGCAAAATGCAAACAGCAGAGAACAAGCAGCGATACAACTTTGTCAGTTTACACTGAAATTCATTTTGCCTTCCCGAGCAGCTCCACTCACAAAAAGGAAAAGAAAAACACACACAGAGTTAAACAATTACACAAAGAGTACAAAGATTAAAGCTGTAACAATACCAAATTTTGCTGTACAATTAATTGTCTCAGGAATAATTGTGATTAACAATATGATTGTCTCTTTCAGTCAAAATGTATTTAATTTATTTCTCACAAATTAAAGTTTTAAATTAATTCCAGGATACATCTTTTGGTTGTATCACTGTTATGTGACCCAGATAATGTAGTGGTATCTAAGTAAACCACGCCTCTTTTTTTAACATAAAACATTGAATTTTTTTCTGAAATGAACATAAAAATTGTGTTATCCTTAAAATTATTTCCTTATCAATTGTTTTGATTGTCCTTATCAATCAAAACAAAGACCATTAACAAAAAAACAGATTAAATTAGGAGTACAAATAATAGTCATCACTATTGGCAAAACTATGGGACAAAATAGTCATCACTGCTTCTGTACTTACGTTTTTTTCTAACTGTATCCCCATGTGAGTGCCAACAACTAACAAAAAGCATAGCTTTAGCTCATCAGTCCGACCAATAATCACTTATGTAATTACAATTTGGCACATCCAAACATAATCAACAATTACCACCAACAGCCATATTCCTTAGGACAGTGGTCTTCACTATTTTTTTCATGAGAGCCACATTTGATAGGACAAAGTCAATAAGTGAGCCACTTTCACCGCAAAGTATCAAAAGTTACATCCAGTCATATATAGCATTTCTGCTTATCAATCTGTCATCCCTAAACATACAATATGCAATTTTTTTCTACATTAGCTCATCATGTATCTAATCATCCAAGAGCACATCGGTGTTAAGAGCTGGAAAGACCGCCCAAACTGGCAACTCCGCACTGAGTCAGTGTTATGGACGGAAGGGCAGAGCACCTTTAATTATCTTTTCTAGTCTATATTTACATCTTGTAGTGCCATCGTTTGGGGTATTTTAAAAAATATATATAAATTATTTGTAATAGAGCAGACTTAGGGTTATGTTATAGCCCTGCTTGTTTGAATGTTTTTATGAAATATCTGTTTTTACTGCATGATCATATCACCGTATTATTTACTGCCATGCGAACCACAAATTAAAGCTTGACGAGCTGCAGGAGCCGCGTAATGAGTAACACTGCCTTAGGACCTTAGCTAATGTTAGCAATTTATTGAGGTTAAACAAAGAATCCACGAAAAAAATTGCGATTAGACAATTATGTAATAATTGTTACAGGCCTAACATAGATGAAAACACATCAACAGCCATGACAAAGAAACATGTTTCATAGATAGATACAGATACTGTAGTATGTACACAAATGTATACTGTTAGCAGTACGGCAGTTTGTGTAACGTCTGTGATGAATTATTCAATCCAAATGATCTTGTTTTAAGTGAATGCAAATCTTCACTGACAAAATGGCATCTATCCGTACTACTAATGCAGTAATTATGGTCTGTTAAATGAAGGAAACGTTGACTTTTCTTCTCTTAGCATCCTTTTCATTGCAGTTTATTATGCTTTAACGGCACCACCTCCAAGCTGGGCATGTAGCCCTGCCAATTTTCAAACTAATCTTCACATTGGCAGAAATGTCAAAAAAGTCCTTACATTTTGAGATACATTTGAGTCTCAATATTTGTCAAAGCATGTGCTGTGATATTTGTTATACAACACAGGCTTTACAGAGGAAACGGCAGGAAATCTAGTGTCAAGAAATATGCCTCCAGCTGTAGAATCACTGTAAAGGACAAATTCAAGTGAGCCTCCTTATTTTGTAATTGTTTGTACTTCACAGATTGATCATTCTCATACAAGAAAACACCCATCTACTTATTAGCACGGTCGTCTTTACAGCTAACCCTGAAGTAATAGACTTGACTCACATGTGCAATAATGGTGCCTGTAGTGGGGTTGTAGGCCCTGTTGAAAATTACTTTTGTAAGTATGCCAAATGGTCCCTATGTGTCTTTAATGTATCTGTCTAAAGCAACAGAAAAGTGTACACTTTGTGGACACCAGCGTTCAGTCTCTGGACAGATGTCATCTCTGCTGCTTTTTCTTCCTTCTCCATCATGACAGTTGCTTGCAGCATCTTATTTTCTTTCTCCAGTCACTAAGTCCCGCATTGCCAGACCTATCTCCACAGCACTGTGGAGTAAGGTCTGGCTACACCACACATACATTATGGGATAGGGGGGAAAACACACTCTGGGTTGTTTTGTATTTCTTTAAACCAATCGCAATCATCTTGGGCGGGGCTTAGCTCCGGATGCAGCCACAGTGCCTCTGCAAAATAGTCTCGGGAAGGAACTTGTTTTGGCGGAACACTTTGACCCCGATAAAAGAAAACACCACATACTTATATTAACTGAAGTTAACTGTTCACACAATACAGTAACGTAAGCTTAGTGTAAAATTAGCTGGACACAAAGTAATTAGCTATTTTGTCCACAGCAAATCCATCCAATCTGTCCCAAAACGTCCCAGTTAGAGAGTAAATGCCGTAAACATATTCTTTGTAAATCTTAACAATCATTCCCCGAAAGAACTAAGCTGGCCTGCCTTGTTGCAAGTTGCGAATTTTCTTCAAAACTTGCCTATTCAGGATGTAGCTTGCTAGCTCGAAGTGTGTTGTTGACTCCCGAAGTGAATGGCGTTTGAGAACGGCAACACACAGAGAGCGGAAGGCGAGGTACATGTGACTGAACATCCGATGTGAAGCAATTATCCTGGAAATGTACAGTCGTCATTCCAGACTACCAACAGTAGTCAAACAGTTTATAAAACCGAGGGAACGGATTTTTATTCTGTGCGAACAATTTAGTTTTTTTTTTTCTCAGCTGACCCCGGGGGAGGGGGGGGGGTCCATAAAATTTAAATATGTGTCAAACATTCTGAAAACCGCCACAAGTATCCGAGTGTAGCCATGCTAGCGTCGTTTAACGCACGCACGCACGCACACACACACACACACACACACACACACACACACACACACACACACACACACACACACACACACACAAATATAAATATAAATATAACAGGTGTTGCAGTATGCTGGGAAACAGGAGGATAGAAAGCTCACATAAGAACATGGACATATGTGATGAATGAAGGCTAAGTCACCCTTTTGTCTTTGAAACTACAATAACATACAATTCAATAAGTCAAGCTGCTTCGGCTCATTCTACATTCTCCACTGTAGCTACAGTACAGTATGGTCCCTGCCAGGGGCCGAGTATTGACATCCATCTGTCAATACAGGCAAGCCAAGAGTTATTTCAAAAGGATACCCAAGCACTTTGAGGTGCAAATAAAAGAGCCATTAACAAATGCAAACAGCACTTATGATATTGATCAGGACTAACATTTGGCCCAAGTTTTGCTGTTATATCAAGTCAAATTCCTCTGCTATTACTTTAAAGGAGAGCTCCAGGTCTGACAGCCAAGGAGTATCAAGGAGTTTAACAGACATGTATCTCTATTTTACACACATCTGATATTCTGGGAGCTGCCCACTACAACTACCCGTCTTTACTTAAGAGCACCAGTGGAGTATCCAGAGTCTATGTTCTTTGCTTAAGGACACCTTGGTAGTAGACATTGAGGAATTGGAAACCATTACACATTTGGTTTCCCTACCCGCATCATTCAGCTTCAACTGTTCTCAAAGGTTATCTCACTGCTAAATTCAACATTTTGACTCATTTCTCAGCCTTAATAGGCAAATACAGGGCAAGTACATTCAGCTGCCCCATCAATCACGAAACAGGAATCCAAACAAATGGATTTTTTATTACCAGGAAAGACGGCGGATTTTGGAGGACTGGGCGAGCCAACAAGCTAGTGACTGAAAGTGGAAAGTTCAGTTAAATAACTGGTTCCCATTGTGGTTTTGAGTCAAAGAAATATGCATGAAAGAGTATTTTTCCATTTGGGATTTCCAGTTTTAAACTCACATCGCATCAGTGGAAGTGAAAGTGCTAAGAAATTGATTGTACTGGAAGTTGTTGAGGTAACTTTTCATCTTTCCTTTCCCCCTAGATCTTCATCCACATGCTGCCTCCTTACCTGGGCATGATGCGGCCAAAAGTAGAGACGCCCCTCTCCCTGGAGACCATTCCCCGCCGAGAGAAAAAGATAGTCACCATCAGCAAGGTGGCTGATGAATACTTCATCCGCAAGCCCGATTCCTCCATCCTGTTCCCCAAGCCCAACAGGTGAGACAGGCACCCACTCTGGGGTCCAGGGACATATGGGTGTATGTATGGTAGGGCTGGGACGATATGCTTTTGTCCCTATTCGATTCTTTCACGATACGTGGGTGCTGATGCGATTTGTGTTGCCATTTTCATTTATTGCGATTCTAGAAGTATTGAGTATTTGTGATTTTTTTAACTTTAACAAAAACAAAAGTTGAATAATACACTTCTAGAGACAATATATCATGAGACATTTCTAAAAACTTGTTTTCTATAAAGAATGCACATCACATGTCAGGCCGTCTGACATTTATTTCATTTGTAAAGAAAAACATAACACAATTTTCTGCTTTCAGTCTGTTTTGCTGGAAACGGATATGATGTAGTGGCCATCAGCGGTACAATATAAACAGAAAATATTTAGGTGAATCATTGGGGGGGAAAATTAATAAAAAAATGTTGATTCTGGGGAAAATAATCAATTTTAAAAGTCGATGCAAAAATTGCATACATAGCAAATTTACACAATTTACACTTTACACAAAGCTTTCTCTTTTTGTGAAAGAGGATTTCAGACTCACTTTGTGACCTCAGCATATGCAAACACTACACATATCCACCTCTAATACATAATCCATAGCTGACTCTCTTTAAAGTGGAGTAGAAGTGATTAAAAAGTAACTGAAAGTAAACTGCCAAAAATTGGTTAGATTGCACTATGAAATGAAATTCAATAGTAATATCGCCTTCCCTGTGTGTAGTGTTCATGGAGTTTCAGGGTATCTTTGAAGTCAGCTGGCCAGTCTTCCCGCAGCTTGCATTTCTCCTATGAAATCCAACTCTCATTCTATGTTAATAATCATCACCAGGCTTAGCAGTTACCTAAAAATATGGAAAAACAGGATGCACAATTATACACAATTTTTCTTCCAACCTGTGCGTAAGTTGTCTAGATTAAGAAATCAAGATGACACTGAGACGCTTTAGGCTGCCATATAAAGTTATCCTCATTTTTGGAGAACTGATCAGGGAACAAATTGTTTAAGAAGTCAAAGTTAGCTCATCGCTTTCTGACCTTTGGTGTAGACTGTGGGAGGTGTTTGCATCAGGACAGTGGTGCATTTAGATTCAAATTGTGCGGTATTATGCTAGTACAAAGGAGCAGCCTTTAAAAAGGTATATAGACAACAAGTCCTTCAACCCATACGACCACATAGGTTGTTGGTTCCTACACTCTTATATGACCCACAGGAGCGTTTTATGAATTAGGTAGGGTCTGGTGGCAGGAGATCAATAGTTCCTAAACATAAACTCAACCCTTGCAGTTTGAAACACGTGGTTAACTTCACAGTTTGGTTAGATTTAGGTAACAAAAATACTTGGTTAGGTTTGGGAAAAGATCATGGTTTGGCTAAAATAAGTCTTTGTTGCACAACTTCAGTTACATACGTAATACGATTATGAATACCTTCATCGTCATTGTGCTTGTACGAGAATCAGTGTGTGTATAAGTATGTGATGTACATACGTGACTCAACTTACAAGTTAACTTACGTCTGAAAGTTAAAATAAATCAAAGGTGAGTTTTGGTTTTACCAGGAAACGAACAGCGGTCTCCTGGGTGAAAAAAAGTTTGTTGTCCCATCCATCCACCCCGACCTCTCTACGGGGACTTTGTTGCTCTTTATATAGTCTCGCTTTGCCAGACCTTCCTCCACAGCGCTGGTGAGGAAGGTATGGCTAGTCCACGCAGCATTCCTTTCCATTTCCATTTCTTTAAACCAATCACAATCGTCTTGGGAGGTGCTAAGCGCCGGACAGAACCATGGTGCCTCTGCAAAATAGCCTCGTGAAGGAACTTGTTTTGGTGGAACGTGTACGTTCAAAAGTTGTTCTAGTCGTGCAACAGAAAACTCAGATTGGACAGATAGTCTAGCTAGCTGTCTGGATTTACCCTGCAGAGATCTGAGGAGCAGTTAACCATAGTCCTCAGAAATCCACCAGAGTTTAGAACGCCAACACAAAGAAAGCGGAAGGTAACGGACATCCGGGCGTAAAGAGTATTTCCAGAGGCACCGGAGCAATCCCGTTCATTCATATAGACGTTAGAATCCTAACACTTACAGTAGGCCTGGGCAATATATGGATATTATATCGACATTGATATATGAGGCTAGTTATCGTCTTAAATTTTGGATATCGTAATATGACACGTTTTCTTTTCCTTGTTTTAATGGCTGCATTAAAGTAAAGTGATGTCATTTCAGCTGTTCTATTATTTGCTTTTACCTACTTAGTCATTACATCCACATTACTGATGAGTAAAAATCTCATTGTGTGAATGTTTTGTGAAAGCACCAATAGTCAACACTACAATATCACCACAAACGGCTAATCTTAATGTTGCCTGTTGTAGTGGTGTGTTAATGTTGTGATTTTATAGTTGGGACTATTGTTGTAGTGTGTTAATGCTGTGAAATTGAATTGATGTTGTAGTGTTTTCTTCATGTTGTGGTTTTTGTTGTCAAAGTGGTGTTTTTACGTTGTGGTTTTTGTCGTTGTTGTTGTAGTGGGCGAGATTTATAATACTGTGAAATGTGATTGTTGCCCTATACTGCTGTGTTAGCGTTTTCATACCCCAGTGTTAGGTTTCCCTTCTGACAGAGATGTTATTCTCTGTTTCCTGCCCAGGGACTACAGATGAAAATGAACTTATAGTTAACTCTTGTACTGCTAAGGAGCTGTGCATTGTCCCTAAATACTGAAATCGATGTATTTGGTCAAAATATGGGGATATTTGATTTTCTCCATATCGCATATATAACCTTCAGTTAAACCCAGACTGGTGAGTGCTTCCCTTGACGCTGTTGAGCTAGGAGCTGAATTGGGCCAATGTTGGCACACAAATAAGCGACAAACCACTTCTATCAGCCTAACCCTAGTCTCCATACCTTGTCCACAGGTAATGGTTGACCTTGCTCAGGCGAATTTGGTAAAACGAACAACTGCAGGTCCTGCGAATCAGCTACTATGTGCCATCCTTAACTATTCATCCTCCCTGCTCCCTGCTCTATTAATACCAAAAAGTCTTCCTCACAGTCTGGAGCTGCCGCTCCCTCTCTATCCTTTACCTCCTGTGAGAAATGGAATGTGTCTCGAGGGAAAGACTGAAGGCGGCACAGATTTGTCGCTGAAATAATAATGACCCACACAAATCGACTCCGACACATTAGAGCGGGACGCTGCGTGTCTAGGCGAACGAACGGGTGACAGAAAAATAAGGGGTGGGGGGGGCTATTAGAGCAATTTGATGAAACAGCAGTATCTTTTCTTGAGCCCATGGTACACACACATTCACACCGACCTTCTTAATTGGGTTTAGTGCATGTCTTGGCACCACAGCCAGTTTTAGTTGAATTAGTCTCCTGAATAGTCATTTACTTCTCACTGATGAAGTGCTGCTCTGAGCCACACAGGAGGGGAAAGGGGCTGAAAGGCCAAATTGTGTGCCCCCCCCCCTCTCTCTACCTCCCTCTCTTATCTGTCTTTCAATTCAATTTGCTTTATTGGCATGAACAAAGAAAACATGTAGCCAAAGCAGTTTACAGAAAATTCATATACAGTATAGTACATATCACATATTAAAAACATACAGTAGGTGTCACATAGATTCTATACTGTACTGATTGCTGTACACACAACATTACAAAACAATTTCATTGTACTAGGACGGGGCGATATGGAGGAAATCAAATATCACGATATGTTTGACCAAATACCTTGATATCGATATCGTCGCAATATCAATATCGAGGTATTTGGTTGACAATGGGTGCTTTCACAAAATATCTACACAATGAGATTTGTGATAAATAATCATCAGTAATATAGATATAATGTCTGTGTGGATAAAGGCAAATAATAGAACTGCCAGAACAGTGTGGAAAGTTCAGAAAATGACATCACTTTACTATAATGCAGCCTTTAAAACCAGGAAAAGACAACACTTATGTCATATTACGATATTAAGATAACCACAATTTAAGACAATATCTATTCTCATATCACGATATTGATGAATTTTGATATATTGCCCAGCTCTACATTACACAATATAATACGTTACAGTTTTGTACAATATAATATCGTTACTGTACTAAACCAATCTGTCATTTAGGGATCCTTTAGTCCCTCAGGCTGTGGCAGTCAGATACATATTTAGCTTCCAGTGGAGCTGCTGGCCTAGGAGAACTTCCAGCTTCTTTTCTGGTGTTAACATTGGGAAGTTTGCTATTTTTTGGGGGATATTTTTCCAAAGTGTAAATCGCTTAGTAAAGAGAATTTTTCACACTGGAGGAGTCTTTCTCTCTCTCTCTCTCTCTCTCTCTCTCTCTATCTATCTGATGAGGCTCCACCTCTCTTAGGTCACAGCCTCTTCACCCGCCACACTCTGCAAGCGCTGCATTGTAAACCCCCGAAATGGCTGTGCTGAATATCAAGCAGCTCTATACTCTGCCCTGGCTGTCACTTTACACTCCTTTTTTAAATGTTTGCTAGTTAAAGACACAGTGCCGCACTGCCCTCTGGTGGTCAGCTGCCTAGCCTGGCTGAAACTAATTTGATCTGGTAATTTTTTTTTATAGGATCTAAAAAAAATGTAAGGTGATTAATATTTGAGGTGTTTCATAAAAAAACAGATGTTTGAAGAAGGCAGCTGTTCTGCAAGGAGAATGTTAATTTGTCAGGGTGTTGTGTGTTTGGACGTGGTTGTGGCAAGGACCAAGGGTAGATGAGTTTGTGAAAAGTTTCTTAAGTGACTTTGTTAAAGGGAAATACTGCTCAAAATAAAAAAAATAAAAAACGTTTAATACACGGCTATTACAAACAGTGTACGCAAGTACACACTTGGGAAGCAATGCCTCATAGCTGAATGAGTGTTCTTTGTGTGCATGTTAACTTATTTTCTACTTCTTTTGAATTTAATATGCCCAGAAATTTCTTTACTTTTATTTCATATTTTTTACCCTCCTATGTGTAAAGATAACATTCAGAAAATAGGTCTGAAACACATGCAGTCAGACAGGTTTTAAACACACTTTTTTTTTTTTTTTTTTTTTTAAACCTTTATTTATCCAGGTAAGTCGATGCAACGACGACCTGTCACATTCACACAGTTCCACATTCATACCTGGAAGCTGCCCAGTACAACCACAGTCTGATCTGCTGGCCACTCAGCAGCTCCACTGGAGCGGTTGGGGTTAAGGGCCTTGCTCAAGGGCACCTCAGTGGTGGTAATGAGGGAGGGACAAGCACTGCTCTTTCACTTTCCACACCCAGATTTTTTCCTGTCTGGGGATTGAAGCGGCAACCTCCCGGTCCCAAGTTCGCTTCTCTAACCACTAGGCCACTACTGCCGCCTAACCTGGAAGAGAAAATGAAGATAAACTGTACAATAATTCCCCGGACCTTTCAATGATTTGAACTTAAAGACAACTTTCAGGTTTAACTTTGAACCGAAATGTCCGTAGTAGTACCTCATGCCGTTGTTGTGTGTACACTGAGGTACTACTACGGACATTTCGGTTCAACACACAGTAGGTTTTACCAGAACAGACTGTATAAAAAAAGTTGACGCAGCCACCGTGACGTCACCCGTTGGTTTGTGGACTACCGTTTTGAAGCCTCAAGGTTGGCATTTTGGCTGTCACCATCTTTTTTTTGGAGCCAGAAGTGACCATATTTGGACAAGAGGGTGGAGGTGGAGCTACATTAAATAACATGGCATCCATGATTCACGTTAACTGTGATATTAATTGGGATGCTAATTTTGGCTTGCGTAAGACAGACTGTACTTAACGGAAACAATTAACAGCCGTCTTCTTAGTTTATTTTAATAGAACCGAACGCTGAACAAAACATTTTTTAGGAAACAACAATGTTACAGTTCACTTTCCAGAACTGAAAACACACAGTGAAAGGGTCAAAGTTCTGATACGTAAACACGGACAACACTCAAAAACGGCTATTTCAATGTACACAGTGAAATGGTTGCTAAGCCTGTATCGTGATTGACAGGTCTCCATGGTAGCGACTAGCCAATCACAAGGTAGCCACTCCCCAAAGCATCCCCTGCTTTATTCTATATTTAACTCTAAATGGGACCTTAATTTACAAAATGATCACCATGCTGTATTGAAGAAGACTCTCGTATGATGAGGATGAAAATGTTTACTGAGGTAACAAATCAAGTGAGAAGTAGGATAATTTCTCATAGACTTCTTTACAATCGGACATCTTTTTGCAACCAGTGGATTCGCCCCCTTCTGGCCATTAGAACAAATGCAGGTTTTAAGCACTTCGGCATTGGCTTCATTTTTTAGGTCTGGAGGTTACGTCCACTTCTTTTAAACAGTCTATGGTTTAACCTCTAAATGAAGTCCATGCCCCACTGGACATTTTTGTATAAGATTTCACATTAGAGAAAGAGACAAGAAACATGGGGAGAGAGAAGTTAGAAGACGATGGCCAAAACTACAAATATACAGTACGTAATAAGCCAGAATGATCCTTTCATTTCAGAGACAGTCATTTCTCAACCAAGCATCCTTTTACCTGTGACATCCTGCAGAGAGAGCCGTGCTGTATCACTGATTAAAGGTATAGGAGTAGATCTCTGTGTCTGACACTCTTTTTATTGTGATTATACGTAGAAATTCAGCAGGGAAAATCAGAGCACAAAAGATGAATGAGTAATGCTTTGAGTTTCTTCAATAGCTGTGGGTATTGAAGTGAGACTACATAGAGATCCGTCCTCTTACAAATGAAAAGTTTAATTCATAAGCAATCAAATGCTGCTTTCCTCAGTTCGTCCTTACATCGCTGATGTTCTTTGTTATGATTTTAATCAAGAAAGAAAACAACTTTGAGCCACTGTTAGACCTGGTGTCTAAAAAGTTGTGAGTGACAGCAGTTAGGAGGAGAGTTACGAAGACACTCACAGCAACCGCTGGCACACCATCGCAGCTGTAACCAAGGGCAACAAGTAAACACAGAAACATGCACATATAGTGGTGAACACACACTCGCATACGGAGCAGCCCAGTCAGCAGATGCAGAGCGGTGACTCCCACACCCAGGGAGCTCCGCTGACCTTTTCTTTATTCCTCCCTGAATGACAGAAGAGTGCAAAGGAGACGTGCAGCCTGCCTGCCTGCCTCATAAACAAATGCTTTACTATTTTACAGCGTTTAATTAGTCTGCTGGGCCGGCTCGCAAGTCGCTACATTCTGCAAGCCTGTGGGCGTTTGTTTAGTTTGGATGTCAAAACTTTATGTGCTATTCACTCCAATTCTCAGACTGATCTCATGAAATGGCATATGTATGACATGCCAATTCGTATGCCATTATTGGCGTGTTATCAAGACGCATACTCACTTTCTGTTTATCAACGCCGTTTGGCCTCCATTGACTTACGTTACCTTGTCATTGCGTGTGAATTTACGTCGTAGGTAGTAGTATGAAAGGGCGAATCGCCGTGCAGGGAGGTTGGTGGTGGTGGGTGGGTAAAACACAGGACTTTCACCCAGGAGAGCGGGGTTCGTGTCCCATGTGTGGCGTTTCCTAAAGGCAACCCTGTTGTTCATTTCCTAAACTCAACCGTCACTTTCTTCTTCTACTAAAGCCAACCCTGTTCTTCTTTTCCTAACCCCAACCTGGTATTCTTTTCCTAATCCCAACCGTTTATCCGTTTCTTGTTTTCCTAAAACCCGCGTGTGACGTAGTCTCGCGATAACACGTAGCCTCACGATTACACGCCACGTGGCTTTAGAAAGTGCCACGTGGCGTGTATGTTTACGCTCTGACGTTGCAGACTGCCGGCCGCTGTATACAGTGTAGACATACACACGGATAGCTCAAAATGCGTACAGATAACACGCCACTTGGCTTAAGAAAGTTGGCGTGTATGTTTACGCGAAGTCATGATGCCATGTTGCCAATTCTCCTCGATCAATCCTGGGTATGTATTTTGTATGATATCAAATGTTTTGCATTATGGATATTTTTCTAGAGCTGTGAAAATGAACACGATAATAAGTCCACTAATTTGTTTGACGTGCAATTAAGCCTCGGGCCGCTCCGTAGTTTGGGAAATCAGGAACCGATGCAGCAGTAACGTTGTGGGAGGCTAGCAGAAAAAACCCTCATTGAGCAGAAATGGATAGAGCTGTTACTATTCCAAATTTTGTTGTGCAATTAATTGTCTCAGAAGTAATTGCGATTAACAATATAATTGTCTTTCAGTCAAAAAAAATAAAATTATTTATGCATTACTTTTGCAAACAAACTAAAGTTTTGAATGAATCCCATAATACATCTTTTATAATATATATATATATCATCATAATATCACTGTTATATGACCCAGATGTAATAACACCGGTTAACAGCCTATGAAGTAAACCATGCCTCTTTATTGTCATAAAATATTTTAATTTTTTTTCTTAAATGAACATAAAACTGATAATAACCATCAACAGTCGTACCCTTTAGGACCTTAGCTAATTTTAGCAATTGATTGCGGTTAAACAAAAAATTGGCGATTATGTAAAAAAAAAAATGCTACAGGCCTAGAAATAGATGAAGAAAAGGGACTTTTGAATGGAATGTTGAGTTTCAAAGCCCTTCCAGATGGTTCTCTCAATAAGACTAAAGTTATTTACATGAACTGTCAATGTGAAGTGACTTAACCATTGGAGTATGCCTCCCCCTCGCCAAAGGCAGGCCGTGCTGGGTAGTTTTTTCTTTTATTCTGAAGAATATATTCTAGACAGTATTTGTCATTCTTTTGCTATTGTTGCAATAATTACATATAATTACTATATTAATTACTTATAATATTTGCATAAAGCAAGCATATTTGTCAGCTCCCATGTTGATAAGAGCAATTCAAACTTGAAAAATATCCCTTTTGAAGTACATTTAGAACAGATAAAAAACAGTCTTTCCTCTGTTGATTTTGTAGTGGCGGCCCACCATGGCAAAATTTCTGCCCCCACGGTATCAGAAATAAGGCTGTACAAAAAATGTAGTCGCGGTTGCCTTTTAAATGATCCTGCCGACATAATGCACCTCCCGTTGGCTGCCGCTCACATTGCAATTTAACAACAACTAGAACTATTCAGAGGTTATTGGGCCCGTCCAGTTTAACTCCACATGATGTTGTGTTGATGGAGTTTATTGTCAAAACGTTCGCTTTCTTCCAAGTCGACTATTAAACGAACAGCTACACCAAAAACGTCACCGCGGTGGGTCCGTTCTGAGTGTAGATCTGTTGTAGATGTTAAGTGCCCTATAGCTCAGAGAATACAGTTCAATCACAACTGAAAATATGACTCATTGTGTGTGAACAGAGGTGAATAAATATATTAGTTTGTGTTGCAGCGAAGTGTCAGTTCCCTTTCATACGTAAAACATTTGCCGGTGGGGTGGTGGGGTTTGTTGCCTAAAGGAAACACTGTAAAATGTGTGATTAATTTATTTTGGTTACTTATTGCGAATGTATGCAATCAATCACGATTAAATGTCTTAATCGATTGACAGCCCTGATATTTTTTTCTGTGACATTAATGTTTGTGTCTTTTTCGTTTAGGTTTCATCCCGAGGGCATGTGTACAGATCTGAGAAAGTTCATCGACGGTCCCAGTAGCTACTTGACACTACCCGACGAGCTCAAGTCAGCCATAGTGGCCATCATATATATCGCAGAGGCCCTTCAGGCTGAGAAGGACTACGAAGCTGTAAGTTTGCCTATCCGAGTTAGCTGCAATGCTCTTCCGTCATTTTCTTCCTCACTCATGTATTCCTTTTGAAAAGACCATTTTGTTCCTTGGATTTTATAAGCGCCATCATTTGGTTTCTGAACTCTTTTCGTTTTCTTTTTATTCTTCTGTCTGTCCCGCATAGGGCTGGGTACCGAATTCAACACTTTTTAGGCAGCGACCGAATTGCCTCCTTAGTATCGAGTACTATCATTCGATACCAAATTTTAATACCTAAGGAGTAAATCGCATCAGCGTCAGTGAGCCAATAAGGGTGCAGCATGCTTATACCAAGTTCTAGTCTATGCTGATGTCGTTTCATTTCCACGATTGCTATGGTGCCGCCGCAAATTCCGCCGGATGTCCCTCTTTTTCGGCCGGATGTCCGTTACCTTCCGCTTCCTTTGTGTTGGCGTTCTAAACTCTGGTGGATTAATGAGGACTATGGTTAACTGTCTGGTAAATCCAGACAGCTAGCTAGACTATCTGTCCAATCTGAGTTTTCTCTTACACAACTAAAACAACTTTTGAACGTAAACATGTTCCACCAAAACAAGTTCCTTCCCGAGGCTATTTTGCAAAGGTACTGTTGCTCCGTCCAGGGCTAAGCTCCGCCCAAGATTGTTATTGGTTTAAAGAAATGCCAATAATCTAAAGCATGTTTTTCTCCCATCCCGGAATGCTGTGCGGACTCGCCAGACCCTCCTTCGCAGTGCTGTTGAGGAAGGTCTTGCAATGCGAGACTAACCAAGATCTAATAATGTTTGTGATTGGCTGTCTAACGTTACACGTCGTAGAGACACTCAGGAAAAAACGTAGGGGCTCACGTAGTAGGAACTTAAAATTGTGCCGTAATGTTGTAATTTCTTACATAATTATTTCTTTCATAATTATTTCTTATATAATTTATATATATATATATATATATATTAGGGCCGGGACTTGATTAAAAAAATTAATCTAATTAATTAGAGGCTTTGTAATTAATTAATCGAAATTAATCGCATTTTAATCGGTCGGGCTAACGTCCATGCTAACTCCTATGTGTTTTGCGTTGAGGTGATATTTGAGGCTCGATGTGCTGCGGTGATACGCAAATTCCTTGTTGCATAGCTTGCACACAACCATGCTCTTGTCGACGCTTCCATCCTTTCGTTTTTTAAAACAAAATTTCCCATCCACGGGGCCAAGCAAAGCGGTCTCGTCAGCTTCTTCGTTCATGTTCACTGTGGTTTGTTGTTGTCGGAAGTCAAGAACGCTAGTTGGTGCTCCAGTATAATCGGTCCGTCGAAACTCATTCATTGAAAAACGTTCCGCGGTGCAAAAATAAGTGTGGTTAAAATTATGTTATTTATTTTTTGCGTAATTAATTAACGCGTTAAAGTCCCGTAATTAATTAATCTTAATTAACGCGTTAAAGTCCCGGCCCTAATATATATATATATATATATATATATATATATATATATATATATATATATATATACTTTTTGTTTACGATACCCAGTCCTAGTCCCACCCTCCCAACGCTACTTCCTTGTATCCACTCATTCACTTCCTATCTTTCTTCCTTCCATTCTGTTTTTTCACATCCTCCCTTTCATCCATCCTGGTCCAGCTGAAGGAGGACTGGCAGTATGTGGCCATGGTTGTGGACCGCATGTTCCTCTGGCTTTTCGTCGTCTTCACCACTGTGGGCACCTTGGCGATCTTCGCTGATGCCAGCTTCAACCACACCCCCACCGACCCCTTCAAAGCTCCCTGAAGGAGCGGGACATTTGGTCTTCTTGAGCTGTACCCATCCTGATTTACCACCACAACAAATAGGGACAAAATAAATGACTGTATTGAACTGCCAAAATGATTCTTTGGGTGTAGTTCACCATCAGCCAATCATTTAGAAACTCTTACAGGTACTCCAGGTAAGAACCTTGTCCAACGTACCTCACATGTTTTCCACAGTCATCTGTCATCAAGCACTGCCATTTTACTTTAATTTCACATGACTTAAAGATGGTAATTTGCCTATAATAATATTCCATATGACGATAAACTATTATTTGTATTACAACGTTGCAATTTTTACGGAAAAAATTCTGGTGATTCATTTCCTAAGTCTTCAACTAACTTTCCTAAGTTTTCTCCTGTTTACGACTTAAAGTGGAAAAAAAGGTTTGCCAGGATAATCTTTCTAAATTTGTAAACGTGGGAAAACAAAAGATACATTTTCCCAGTTTACCGTTTTCAACCTGCCAAAAAAAAAAATTGCACAGATGAAATAAAAACTTAAGAAGCAAATTAGAAAAATGATCCTGGCAAAACTATTTCTTTCTCACCTGGCACAACTTGTTTTTCCCACCTGTTTCACAGATTTTTTTAGGGAACTTAGAAAAGATTATTAGGGGTGCACCGATCCGATATTAAGATCGGATATCAGTCCCGATATTGACGAAATAGCTGGATCGGGGATCAGAAAAATGAACAGATCCACGGGCCGATCCAGTTTTGTTAGTTTTTTTTCCCTCATGCGCACGTGTGTCGCATGCTAGAAGAGTTGAGTGTACAAATACATAAGAATTCAACACATTACATCTGTTATTTTGTCTTAGTTAGGGAAGTAATGTTTAGTTAGGAAAGTCTGGTGCCTTTAGTGGTGGAAGGAATGTATAAGGTGGAAGGTATACAGTGTATTATTATTTCAACAACGGTATCGGATCAGTATTGGGTATCGACAGATACACAAAGCCCAGGCATCGCTATCGGGACTGAAGAAGTTGGATCGGTGCATCCCTAAAGATTATCCTGCCATAAGCTTAATTTACCTGTTCTTAAGTCATAAACACAGAAGAGAAAACAATTAAGATCAAGCTTAGAAACCAGTTCACCAGAATTTAGTTTCT
Source organism: Sander lucioperca (assembly GCF_008315115.2). Lineage (NCBI taxonomy): Eukaryota > Metazoa > Chordata > Actinopteri > Perciformes > Percidae > Sander > Sander lucioperca. The sequence goes on from NC_050181.1 coordinate 29,211,090, forward strand.
CAATCGCCTCTCGGGGCTTCCGTATGTTCTTGGCTATACGGAAGGCAAAAAACGTCTTGGACCCCGTAAATCAAAGTCCTGTGAAAGCCTTAGCTGCACTTCTTCAAGACCAAAGTTGACAAAATGCCAAACCAGGTCAATTTGTGTACTTAAAGGATGAACAGAAGGGCTTGTATCTTTATTCTAACTACCCTTAGACGATGGCATGTTGTTTGCCCAGCTGAGGTTTGTCAGATTGTATGCTGTCAAGAATTCCTTTTGTTTGCATACAACCTCAATTTGCAAGCAAATGCAAATGATTGAACACCTTGAGGTTTCTCGGCTGAATGAGCAACAATGCTCAAGAACTTCCAGGCCTCAGTGTTGTGTCCTTAATCACAAAGACATGTTTCTCTGCCAAGAAGTATTTGCACATATCTCTTGACATAGTTCATTCATTAAACTAGACAAAAACTGGATTACTGTATGTGTGCAGGGGCATTAATCATTGCATGGAATATACCAACCAATCCAATGTTAGCGTACCTGACATGGAAAATACATAAATCTAAGCTACTGTTGTGTTTTTTAGTGTATTAGCTACAGGAGGAATCTCGGTCTGGTGTGTGTGGATCCAGAGTTGGATATTCATATGGGGTGTTCACACATAAACACCAAGACAAAGCAGATGCTATAATGAGCAAGCTGTATGACTTTCATTTCACTGTCAGAATGTGCTGGAGTGTGGCACATGCTTTGTGGATATTTCTGAAACCATAGTAATCCCCTTTGTATTTTCGGCACTGGTGTATTTGTGCGTTTGCATCGAGAGGCTATTCTTATGTCGGAGCGTGGAGTGAAGTACGCCAACTCAATTCACCAGCTGCACCAACAGCCTGTGGAATTCCCATTATAGAGGAGACCTGTGCCTCTCGCTGACATACCAATCCATTCTCACTCCCAACTCGTCAAATACTGACGCTTGGTCAGTGGCTCTCAGCGTCAGATTGCGACACAAAAATCAACCCTTAGCATCTGTATGGAACACACCGGGCATAGCAACAGCTCGACCGCGGTGCTGTTAGATGATGTAGTATTAAGAGCGACAACGGTAGCGACTAGTACGAAAGACCGGAAATCCCTTTAGAGAGGCAGGTTGTGGCGGTGGATGGGTCAAACAACACAGGACTTTCACCCAGCAGACCGCGGTTCATGTCCCGTTCTTGTCCCTAGTGTCACTGAAACGTACATTTTGTAACCGCACCCACGATCTTTTCTTAAACCTAACTGTCCTGTTCTTGTGCCGCATGTCAGTTAAACATGCGTCCCGAGCCAGAGCGTCAAAAAGTGACGCCAAGAGTCCCGACCAAGCGCATCTAAATATGACGCGAAAGGCACCTGTCCAAGCGTCGCTTTTTGCCGCGCTGGGAGTGAGAATGTGTTGGACATACACACACGCGCCACACGTCCTTTTTCTCTCACATGACATAAATGCACACCTGCCCTTTTATTCTTCTGTTTCGTTTTGTTTGTTTTTTTAAAATAAAGATCTGAAGGGAAGATTTCAAAGGGTCCATCTGTTGTCAGAATGCTGCCCTGAGAGTTGCAACCTTGCTCGCCTGCTATTAATAATCTTACACACACACACACACACACACACACACACACACACACACACACACACACACACACACACACACACACCCATGTTTGTTTCACTATCTTTGTGGGGACCCGTCATTGACATAATGCATTCCCTAGCCCCTTACCCTAACCTTAACCATCACAACTAAATGCCTAATCTTAACCCTTACCCTCACCCTAACCATAACCTAATTCTAACCCTAATCCTAAAACCAAGTCTTAACCCTCAAACAGCCCTTTAAACTTGTGGGGTCCAGCATTTTGGACCCCACAACGCTGTGCAGACCCCACAAGTATACTGTATTCCCCGGTTTTTGGACCCCACGAATATAGGAAAACAAGCACACAGACACACACACACACACACACACACACACACTTAGTGCGTTTCACTATCTTTGTGGGGACCCGCCATTGACATAATGCATTTCCTAGCCCCTTACCCTAACCTTAACCACCACAACTAAATGCCTAACCTTAACCCTTACCCTCACCCTAACCTAATTCTAACCCTAATCCTAAAACCAAGTCTTAACCCTCAAACAGACCTTTAAACTTGTAGGGTCCAGCATTTTGGCCCCACAAAGCTATCCGGACCCCACAAGTATAGTGTATTCCTGGTTTTAGGAGCCCACGAATGTAGTTAAACGAGAACACACACACACACACACACACACACACACACACACACACACACAGGCACTGGTTACCGGATACCGCTGCATGGGCTTCCCTGATATTTTTATGTGTGTGTAAATGCACTTATGCATATACGCAGTGAGGGCTGAAGCATTCGAAGGGTGAAAATCTGCAGAGACTTTCGACATCTCATTGTGGTGACAGTGCTGATAGAGCTTTAGTATTAAAGACCTGCCAGGTCTTGTAGGTCGGTATTAGAGGGTAGGACCAAACTAGAGTGAGCCAGCAGTTATATCAAACTTTTTAACATCTTTAGATTTACCGTATGTAGGGATAGAGCCGAAGAAGAAATTAACAAGTCTATATCGAGATTGAAAACGAATAAAATGCCACGAGCTGATCGCTATCCATCGGAATGGTATAAGACCTTTAGAGAGATATTAATAACTGTACTTGAGGAATATTTTAACTATGTTATGGGGGTGGGGAGACATGCGGCCATTTCAGTAATGCATAAAAATGGGCAAAGATAAAACAGAATGTAGTTATAGACCCATATCTGTTCTAAACATGAATTACAGATTATATGCATCAATATTGGAAGACATAATCCCCGACCTGATAGATCAGACAGGCTTTTTTAAAAACAGGAACAAACAAGTGTATCTTTGTTCCTGGAGTTGTATACTCTATACATGGTCTTATGTTCCCCAGGTTAATACCCTCCTAATATGATATATAATAATATATGTAATAATGTATGTTTCCCTGGGTCATTATGTTAAAATCACCCACCTACAGTACAAAGCCTACTGATGTTTTACTAAACATCCGCCCTCAAATTTGCGGGTAAGACAGTGTTCTCGACTTTCGCCATTGATAGCTTCACAGTGGCTGAACCGATTTTTACAATCCGTGTCCCTATGTTCTTTTGCAATTTGAACTTACCAATCTTACAATTTTAGTTTATATCAAGAACATAGGACACTGGGAACATATGGATGACCCCGGGGGGGATAAACGACCAATGTGGTCCTATGGGTTGGAGGACTTGGTGCTGATTGATGTATTTACAGTATACTGAGAGTGGTGGTATGCAGGAGGGCAAGTCGGAGACCTATTCTCAACCTGTGTCTGATTTATGGCCTGTTTGTATTTTTGCACTGAAAACCCTGACCAACATTCAGGATAGAGAATAGTATGACCTCCGATGCAACAGAAAGGAGGTAATAGAAAGTCAAAAGTAGAGACAGAGAGTAGGTGATGGAAAGTAGGTAAGTATTTTTCTTATCTTGTGTAACAGACAAATAACTTTACGACTCTTGAAATGATGACATTGCCTTTTATAAAAAGCAACATGAAGGATCCAAGAAGTTCATTCCCAGGCCTTCACCTCATCCATCATAACACTTGTAGTCCTCACGTCTCAGAACTTTCCTCACCATTTCTATGGCAACATCCATCTCTATTTTTATATCTTATTCGACATGCTTTTCTTGCCTCAAGCTCCCCTCAAACTCAATATCAGCAAGACCGAGGTGCTCTTTCTCTGCTCAAACTCATGCATCCTATAAGTCCTCTCCATCACTTCTGACAGCATCGCACTGCTCCTGCCAAGAAGTTGGCTAATTCTTGACTTTGCTTCCACAACTTCATCCGGCAGGTTTTCGCTCCACAGCAACTGCGGAGCCGAGTCTTTCAGCATCTCTCATTTTAATTACCAAACATATATTCGCTTTAATGGCTTAGAGACATATTAAGTCACACCATGTCAGCTTCCCTCTGCTGAATGATGTCTTTTCTGCTCTGCTACCTGCAAATTATTTATTTATTTTGCTTGTCACAAAGATTCTGGTATCGATAGAATGTCAGGGCTGTGGATCTGATCCCTGTTCCTACTATTGCTTGTAATTTTAAGTATCATCACTCATCATTTCCCTGTTGCGCTACATAACGGTTATTACAGGTTCCATTTCAATCCTGGTAATCAATTTGTTCTGAAATCCTTGTTAGTTTAAGCCATGTGCTGATTTCAGACCATTAATCTCAATGTCCCAGGCCAGATCCAATCTTTGCTTATCCTTTACCCCATCCCACCCCCTCTCTATTCATGTGTTTTGCTGTCTGCCACAGTTTTTAGTTGTTTTTTTTACCACTGGAAGGCACCAATTGGAACGTTTGGAATCTTAAAAATCGATAAATGGTGGCTTTCATTCATTGTGTATTTTCCCTGGATAACTGTTCTTGCAGCTGTAAATTACTTCAAGTTGAAAAGGTGAACACAAGTTCTTCCTGTGAGCTAATGAAACAATAAATCCCACAACTCTGATGATGATGATGAATGAAATGATCAGTGAGGTTGCACATTGCAACCAACTGAATAGCCCTTCGCTCACTTCTCCTTTTCCAAGCGTTTAGTAGAACCTACTGTTCCCTTCAAGTTACGTAAAAACGTGAAAAGGCCCTCTCTAGTGCCAGTGTTTGGTTTGTCCGCTCTAGGCTACTGTAGATACATCATAGTGGTGCAACATGGCGGGCTCCGTGAAAGAGGACCCACTTTTTATGTACATATGAAGGGCTCATTCGAAAATAACAAAAACACAACCATTCTTATTTTCAGGACAATTAATTAGTGATTGTACACTAATGTAAACATAATTATTAATATTCAATTTCTGTCAATAGTTCCCCCTAAATCCTTCACACTGCTCTTTAAGGGTCAATTCTGTTGAATTAGATTAATTCTGTGATTATTTTTAATGAAAAACAATTGAAAGTGTGACAACCAGTTCGACCCTGAGATATGATGCACAGCTTGAATTCCACCATTGTTACCAGACACTGTGCAGCACAATGGGAATGACTACCACTTCACCAAAGGAGGGAGACTGGAAATGAATGTGTGAATGGATGAAAGAGGTAGAGATTTAACAGGAAAGAAGAATAAGAGAGGGGAATTACAGGATGAAGGAGGCAGTGAAAGTGAAATGAGCCACCTTTTAACCACTTCAGCTCCAAACCACCACCGCCAATCAACTCTACGCTCCACCCCGCCCACTTGTTCTCCCCCCAAAAATATCTCCATTGTCATAACCCCATGCCACCCCTCCCTCCCTCCACTTCCTCTTCCTCCCACCCACCATCCAAACAGTGCAAACCACAGATTGGCGAACACCAACAGGTGCCTGCCCCACAGGCTTCCCAGTACGAACACATTCCGCCCTCTCGTCACTCCCAGCATGCGCACCCAATCAGGCCGTGGATTCACCCACGGAGCCATGGCCACACAGACACCAAGGGACAGGAGAGAGAGCTGAACAGTGTGTGCTGCTGAAGGTGCCAACCAGCTGCAATCCAACTGAAGGTGTACCTGTAGCTAAGAGCTAGAAAGGTGTGTCTTTTCGGGACGCTCCATCTAGATTCCAGGTGAAAGCGTCAAAGTGCCTAAAGGAAAGTGGGGCCTTTGATTGCACTTAAACGTGTACAATGTCATGACTGTCATGATTGGACAAATGAAGATAAGGATGATCATTCATGCGAGGATGAACGCATTTATCATCGTATGCAGCTGCCTTTGTCTCACTTACACTGGTAAGGACATTTTATGGAATGCTTGTTGCATTTGTGCTGCCAATTTTCACAGTTTTAGATATCATAAAGTTCCCAAGATAAATAAGATCAAACCAAATGTATTTTCCTTGATCAAAATGTGTATCTAAGACATGTAGCATTTGTTGGCACTAATATCAACTCAAATACTTTTTAACTCTAAACGAACCTTATGAATTAAGACGTATATGCTGAATTGTAAAGTGACAGGAAGAAATGGAGAGGAAACGGGAGAAGGGAAAAGTAAAATGTTTGAATGCCTTTGATTTTGACCCTATATTATAAACAACTAATGCCTTGTGCTTGTTGGCGACCTGTAGTTCAGTCCCATTCCTCTGTCTGTCCTAACACTACTACCTATTTCCTGTTGGGCTGCCCAGAAGAGAAACCTTTGCACATCCATTTACATGCATAAACTTAAAAATGTCATTTTTGCATTCAGGATGGCTACAGTTATCAGACCAGATCATAAACAAGCATCTCACATCCCACTGCACTCTGTCAAATCAGTTATTGGTATTTATTCCACCTTGTCAAGATTATCTTCAATATAAAATCATAGTTGGAATATATTTGCGAAGACTAGTTCCAGTGGTGAAATGTAACACATTTGTAAGTACATTTACTCAAGTACTGTACTTAAGTAAAAATTTGAGGTACGTGCACTTTACTTGAGTCTTTTCTTTTCATGCCACTTTCTACTTCTACTCCGCTACATTTCAGAGAGAAATATTCTACTTTTTACTACACTACATTCATCTGACAGCTTTAGTTACTAGTTACTTTACAAATTAAGATTTTTGCACACAAAACATGTAGTTTGTAAAATACAATGTTTTATTATGAATTAACCCAACAATATACAGGCCGGCAAGTCCAGCTGAAATCATTCAACCATTGAACACTTAGTTGATTGACAGAACTGTTTGGATCGTTTACAGTTTTCTAAAATGTGAGGGTTTTTCTGCATTGACTACTTTTACTCCAGTACCATTTCCAATGCAGGACTTTTACTTGTGTGGTGTTAGTACTTTTACCAAAGGAACGGATCTGAATACTTCTTCCACCACTGACTAGTTCTTATCTCAGCTGAAGGGCTTTGACTTGGACCTTCTGACCCCTCAATGCGAGTGGAAAGAAAAAAAAGCTGCCCTGCACTGGTTTGTGCCCTCCACAGGGGTTGTTGTTCCTGTCCCTGTGTGAGTCCTACAGCAAGGGTGATTTTATAACTGTATTTCCCTGAAGAGAACAACAAGAGAACAGCTAGAGAAGACAGACACAGAGGGGGAAATCCCAATGGAAAGAACACCTTAGTCTTAGTCTACTGTATGTCCTGTCAAAGATAATAGATTGGTTTATCTTGTTCCACTTGAAAAGCAAAAAAAACAACCCAAAAACTGTTCTGTTCTGTTCTAGAAGATATAATGAATCATATTAACACATCATTGTTAGTTAATCAGAGTTTATTTTTGTCCCTGATGGAGCTGGTATCCGAGACATCCCTTTGATCCCTTTCCCCTGCTGCATATCAATTACATTAGCTCAGTCACCTTTGCTACCCAGCGTCCAGCACCTGCCCGCCTGCTGGCTGCTTCCTTTGCATGTCCTGTCTGTCCTTCTCTGTCTTTTCCACATGTTGTTTGGTCACACATTTGGAATGTCTGTCGGTCCATCATCAGCAGGTAGTGCAACACATTTTTTTGGCATGTTAAATACTTTTAATGTCACACCTTTCCTTGGAGTGAATGACAGGTCATTTATAAAACCCAATTTCTGTTGCTGAGGTTCCTCTATACCAGGGGTCACCAACCTTTTTGAAACTGAGAGCTACTTCATGGGTACTGAGTCATACGAAGGGCTACCAGTTTGATACGCTCTTCTGAAATAACAAATTTGCTCAGTTTGCCTTTAGTTATATATGATTATTAATGATTAATGATACTCATCTATGTGAAAACACTGATTAATGATCAGTTAATCAGTTAATGATTTCTCACAATAATTATCAACAATGACTTAACAAGGTGGGAAACAGATAATATCAATGTTCAATTTTCATTTTTAGAACAGGCCTGAGGGCTACTCATGTGGTCCTTGGGGGCTACCTGGTGCCCACGGGCACTGTGTTGGTGACCCCTGCTCTATAGGATTGGGGCATCGAGAACCGGTTCCAACTTGGGATCGTTTCAAAAATTACGATTCCAATGGAATTGTTTCATTATTGGAATCGCTTGGAATCGTTTCAAAATCCAATCAGTTCCAAATTTAGCGCACGCAAGTTTTGGTTTCCGTAGCGGCCGCCGTACTTCCAGGCGCTTGTTGTGTTGCAGCCATGGAGCCCAGTAAAGCCACCTACACATGATAGGTGCCAAAACCGCTGGCCTTTTTTTTTTGATTTTCTTATGGGGAGAGCGGTGCCGTCCAACTATGCACTGCGCTACCCCCTGGCGTGGTGTGCTAATGACCTTTCGAAAGCGCAACCAATGAGATAACAGCTGTCGTTACCTAGCAACGGAAATAGCCACCCTTGATGACGAATTCCTGCTCTCTGCGCTTTGTTCTGCGCCCTACCTAGCGGAGCGCAGAGAGCAAATTCGCTTATGTGTAGGCGGCTTAAGCAGCACTCTAGTGCGGCTTCATTTTACGTTGTAAAAGCCGGGTAAAACTGTAAATCACCATTGAATCAATTTTATTTCTTTTTTTGTTTCAACTCCACCGCTCAAAGAATAGGGATCGAGAATCGATGAGAACCGTAATCAAAAGGAAGAATCGGAATTGGAATCAGAATTGTTAAAATCAAAACAATACCCAACCCTATACCTCTGCAAGGTGAACACCAATGGTTTCTCTCATCCACATATCTCCACTATTTGTTTCAGAGAGTAATAATATATGTGCTACTTGACGCTATTAGAATCTGAATCAGAGTCCACCCATACTAGGTATACATGAGCATACACAGTATATTTTTAGCATGAGTCATCCCAGTGGGAATTGAACCCCTAACCACTGTAGGCCTGGCTCACTGATCCACAGAGAACAAACATGCTGTGGTCTGCGTGTCAGTGGAATGTGCATGTGCTGTGGTTATGTTGTACTTATGTTGTATCTCATTTTAAAAACTTTGGTCTTTTTTTTCACTAAACTGTTGATTTACTTTCTGCTTTTTTTCTGCTTTCATTCTCTAACTTTTTGTGTGAGGCATTCTTCATCAATCAATCGAACTTTATTTGCATTGCAATAATAAGAAAATTCAAGGAGATACAGTAAGTAAAAAAAAATGAGACTCTTCTCTTGCACATGGTGAATAATTACAAATTACAACAGATCCATACAATAAAGACAAATAAAAAACAATAAAAAAATGTATGAAATAAAACAATAGCCTTAAAATATTTGAAGTATGGCTGGGTGATATGGCCAAAATCTTCTATCCTTACATAGGTCAACAACAATATATATCACGATAATACCTTTAGGGTATCGACCGAAATAAACCACGACCGAGTAGTATCGAAACTTCTCCAGTCAAACGATACCCGTATTCAAACGTTTTTGTACCCAGATATATTTCTATTTGTATGATTTTGCTGACAGCCCATCACTGCAAGCGTTCTTTGGTTTAATGCGATGTGTGATTGGCAGAGATGGCAAAAGTACTCACTTCCCGTACTCAAGTAGAAGTACAGATACTTGTGTTAAAAAATACTCTGGTAAAAGTAGAAGTACTGATTTAACTTCTTTACTCAAGTAAAAGTAACAAAGTACAGGCTTGGAAATTTACTTAAAGTATAAAAGTAAAAGTAGCCTTGCGAATGACAACCATTTTTTATGCAAAGCTACCAGGACCACACAAATGTTACTATAGTGCAAGCTGAGAAACTCCAGTGGACATGGAAAAAGGCTCTCTATATGCCATTGGCTACATTTTAAATTAATGTCTACCAATACGCCTAAAACATCACATTTATGATTATTGTGACAGAGACTGGGACTCCAGGTTAATAAGATTCTGACTGAGTAGCAAGATAGGAACTCAATTGTGATTCTGTGAGAATTCACAGATCCAGTTTCTCTTTTTTAATCTTCCCCTTAACATTTAAATAAATCTACGTATGTATGTGTGTGGCTTCTGGAAAGAAAATAAAGGATACAATATGAATTACTAAACAGACATTAATTAAGAAGTTCCCCATACTTTTAGAGTTAGTTTAACATTGTCGCCTTCAGCCGCAATAATAACGGTAACTCCACTGAAATTATTTGAAACTAAAGTAACGAGCCAATTTTGTAAAATGTAAGGAGTAGAAACTACCGATATTTGTGTTAAAAATGTAAGGAGTAAAAGTAAAAAGTTGGCACAAAAATAAATAGTAAAAATATCTGAAAAATCTACTTGAGTACAGTAACGAAGTATTTGTACTTCGTTACTTACCATCTCTGGTGATTGGCCCACTACCGTAGAAGCTAGTGGTGGAGTGGTGGTAGCATTTTACGCAGCTGAATGCTTTTATTCACGTGATGGGTATCCAATAAAGTACTCTATTGGTATTGGTATCTCTTTAAGGTTACTGGTATCGGTACTGGTATTGTACATGTTTAATCGATACCCAGCCCTTATCTTGATATAACATGTTTTCTTGTGATTCAGTAAGTCTATATAAAATAACCACTTATAACCACCGCCTATTTTTCTAGTCCTGTTTGAATTAAATACTTGACAATTGAAAAATATTTTCTTTAGAACTTTAGTGCAAAATAAATACAATGTGCAAGGATCATAACGTAAAGCGTCATCCAAATGACGTAGATAATGCTGTAACGCAGTTCGGTCACTGGCTTTATATAAAAAATATATAGACAATAGTCGTTTTTTTAAATGATTTTGATGATATATATCCTCATATCCCCCAGCCCTGAAGCATTATTTAAGACAAGCAGACTTTTGCAAAACCATTAAGTCCTTTAAAAATCCGTAAAACCAGGTAAAGTCAGTATGAAAAGTGACATGCAACCAGTGCAAATGGGCGTAGTGCACACGTGTCAAACACAAGGCCCACGGGCCAAATCCGGCCCCTCGCAAAATTTTGACTGGGCATGCATATCAGTTTAGGTTTACAATAAATTTAGTCCCGCCTAGATGTGCGGAAAACCAAAAAGACGGGAATTATTTCTTTATTGCTCTTTACTTTTCAGTCACCATTTTTTCAGGTGATGGTGGCTCTTGGTTCATCAGTTATCACCCCCCCCCCCCTCATCATTTTCTGTCTCTTTGCATCCATCCTTTCATCCAGGAGCCTCGGAAACAGAGCGGAGGCTCCATCAGAAGCTGTTTAAGAACTACAACATGAAAGTCAGACCGGCTCGTTACTGGGAGGAGAAGGTGATGGTTCGAGTGGGGATGACCCTCTCTCAGCTTGTCAGCTTGGTAAATATATTACATTACACACTCTCATACATGCAAATACATCCTTATGAATCTTTTATATATGAGGTTGAAACAAAACATATGTCCAGATTATTTTGTTCTTGTTTTTGTGCAAAAGGTTTGATTTGTTCATGCCGACCGAGTTAAACATGGACACTGATGGATGCAAATTTTATTCCTACTATCTATGAATATTGAAAATTAAGAGGGGGGTAGTACCAGAACAGTTCGCCACTTCTTCCTACCCCTTTTGAACATGAACAATCTTATTTGAGTTGCTTATTTGTTGCCTATATTTTGCTGAGGATCCAGTTTGTTTGTTTTTTTTATTTTAATGCTTATAAGTTTTACTTTCTTGTTGCATTTTTTTAACATGTTTGACATGGCATAACCACAACCCCAGGGAAAACTTGAAACTGTCGTTAGTCTAGGAGCTTCCAAGGTTTGGCTGCTCATGCATGTAAAACACATAAAAACACTCGGTTTGCCAGGCCGCAGGTGAAATCACAGGGCTTACCTGTCATCCTTGGCTCTGCGTTTCTTCGCTCCGTCAGCCGACCAGCTCTCTTCGTGGTCCGGCGCTGCTCAGCGTCGACACTCCGTTGATAGTTCATTTGTAGACATTTAAGATGCGGACAAAACATTAACACAACTTGATGGGGTGGGGGGGGAAACCAGTTGATTTGACCGTTCTCCGTCACGACACAGAAGCACATGTCCTTTCTCCTCGAACTGTCTCTCAAGTTTCCTTAACGTCTAGCCTGACAAGCCAGATCCACATCAAGATGTTGGGTCTGGGAACTCACCATTGGCAGGGCTCGATCTGAGGGGCGAGATAAGCGGTTGTCTTTCAAATTCCCTCTGCACGCAATAGGATAGCGCTGCAAACAACCAGAGCAACGCTAGTTGATAGATTAAACTTTTGCCGTATCCAGTCGTCAAAACTCTGAACACATCTTTATTTTTTAAGAATGACTTCAGTGCTTAACTCCAAGTCTTCCAGAGTCGCGGCCAAAGCCGATTGGAAAGACCGCTGTTAGGCCAGCAGCAACAGCCATCTTCTTTGTTTTCAAGTAGCAGGGAATTCACATGGAACCGTCGCAACTTTACCGTCATTATGTTAAGCCCGCCCACCGACTCTATACACGACGTGATTGGCCTGACTAGAGTTTGTTTTTTCCAGCTCGCAAGGCAACGGAGAGTTGCTAGACGACCCTGGCTGCAAATTACATTTGCACACTATCAGCTCCACAACTCTCTCTGTATTTCTCAGTATGACTGTGTTTAGAAGATTGTTGTCGTCTGGCGACTTTCCCTCGCAGAGGCTGGTGTGAAGATAATTACCTCTTCTGAAGAGTCCATTATGTTTTTTTTATCCTCCGTGTCCTCCTTAGCTATTAGCAACTGCGTGGAGGAGGGGTGGGGGTGGTGCGCGATCACGGAAGGCTTGTATCATGTGGATGCACCGTGTTGTTGTCATTACATGTACATAGAATTCCCCGTGGGGGGGAGGGGACAGAAACTACACACTAAAGCTTTAAATAAAAAAGTTGTTTTTTATAAAGTTATCCTGTGACAATGCAGTGCTATTGTTCAGCAGTCCAATCCCACATACACACATTGGCCAGATCACTGCTGGCTGGGTGCATACATTAGTTTCCATAGAGCAGGATTGAAAGTAACAGCACTGTCACACAAAACAAGATACGGTGGCTTCACTAACTCTTCATCTCTCCTCTGTTCTGTGTCTCTTTATCCTGCTACAGAACGAGAAGAACGAAGAAATGACAACCAACGTGTTCATGAATCTGGTATGAGTATGAAAACATTCATCTTCATCACTGAGTCCCACTCCGATGCTCCGACTCCTGCCTCCTCTCTCTCTCTCTCTCTCTCCGCTGCTCTGTTGCTCTGCCCTCAAATGCACTTGTCACTTTTTATAACCACAAATTATATCTTGCTTTGTTCTCTGACTCACTCTTTCATTTCTGTCCCTCGCCCTCGCTAATTAGAATTCAGGACGGCCTGAGTGTTTGTGACAGTGTGTGTTGAGTGCATGTCTAAATCAGTGGGCTTTAAATGACAAAGACAGGACAAACTACCATGTAGATGACAGAAACATCTCTTCGTGTCTCCTCCACTATGGCTGTTATTCACATTTTCTTTCTCCTTGCTCTTTCCTCCCTTGCTCCCGTCCTTGCTGCCTTCTTCCCAGGCGTGGACAGACTACAGGCTGGCATGGAATCCAGAAGAATATGACGACATTGAAGTTTTGAGGATTCCTCCCAACAAGGTGTGGCGTCCAGACATCTACCTCATAAACAAGTGAGTGTCGTCCCATCTGCAGTCACACAGTCATCCATATCATCCATCATCATACAGTAACCAACAGAGGATTTGCCCATAATGCAAACATACACTAGCGGCTCTAGAGATGGCTGACAGTCGGACGGTCCGGTCATGGTCAAGACTGAGATATTTAAACAACTATTGGATGAATTACCATGACATTTTGTACGGACACTTTACAGTCCCCACAGGATAAAGCCTACTGAATTCTACTGCCGCCATGACCATGACGTTTGTGGTTTTGAGATGAAATATGTCATTAGTTATTGGCTGACTGCCATGAAATGTGTTACATAAATTCAACTGACATGCACATCAGCCTTAGTTCTACTTTAGTGCTAATTAGCAAATGTTAGCATGCTAAAAAGCTAAATGATTGATGCTAAACATGGTAAGAAATATACCTGCAGAAGATCTAATTTTGTCATTTTACCTTATAATTGTCACTTTATCCTATTTTATCTTTTATGACTAGTGCTCTTATTACGGCGACTATTGTTTGTTTTTGTTTTTTTTATTGCTGAGCTGGCCCATTCTCCTGCCAAATACATTTTGTTTTACCGTTAACCCCATGTTAATCTTGAAATAAAAAATATTACATTTGTCTATTTCCTCCCTACAGTAATGACGGTCAGTTCGACGTAGCTCTGTACGTCAACGTCTTGGTTTACAGTGATGGGACAGTCAACTGGCTTCCCCCAGCCATCTACCGCAGCTCCTGCTCTATAGAGGTACTGGCTCTAGCTGTATGGCAAGCCAGGAAGGGACGGTGTATGGCTTGATTGTACTCATTTTAAATACATGCAATACCCTATGTTTTACTTTATCTCCCACTTTCATCAGTTGTGGAATGTAACTAACTACATTTACTCAAGTACTGTACTTAAGTAAAAATTTAAGGTACCTGTACTTTACTTGAGTCTCTTGTTTTCATGCCACTTTCTACTTCTACTCCGCTACATTTCAGAGAGAAATATTGGATTTTTTACTCCACTACATTCATCTGACATCTTTAGTTACTAGTTAATTTACAAATTAGGATTTTTGCACCCAAAACACGTGTGGTTATAAAGTATGATATTTTATTTTAAATTGAACTACCCAACAATATAACGGCCTACAAGTCCAGCTGAAATGATTAGACGATTAAACACTTGACAGAACAGTTTGGATCGTTTCCAGTTTCGAGAGGATTGTTCTGCATTGAGTATTTTTACTTTTAATACTTTAAGTACATTTTCCTGATGATACTTACATACTTTTACTTGAGTAACATTTTCAATGGAGGACTTTTTACTTGTAACAGAGTATTTTTTACTGTGTGGTATTAGTACTTTTGCTGAAGTAAAGGATCTGACTACTTCTTCCACCACTGACTTTCCTGGACCTTTATCCAGAATTCTGTATGTGTGAAACTTCCCTTTGGAGAATGATGCAGCCATTTTGTCCACTCCCACAGGTGTCGTACTTCCCATTTGACTGGCAGAACTGCAGCATGGTTTTCCGCTCGTACACCTATGACGCCTCTGAGGTGGAACTGCAGTATTTTCTGGATGACGTGGGCAACGAGATCCAGGAGATAGTTATAGATGAGAACGCTTTCACTGGTTGGTGCCTACAATGACCTTTTTTGAGCACCATATGATATTAACTGTATATATCTTAGCCCTGCAGTGTTTTTAATTATTTTCCACATGGGTTTTATTTCAACACTGGGGCACTAATAACCGGGGGGTCTGGGGGTCATCCCCCAGAGAATTTTGAGCGTCAAACACTTCATTTCTATGCAACAATTTATAATGGAAGTGTCTTTATTTATGTAAAGGGAATTATTATTCTGCTGTATTGTTCTAAGCTTTCTGCATATTTAAAACATCCCAAGTATTTCTGGATGTTTTTAAGGAATCATGTACTGTACATCTCGTCAGTCAACAACAAATCCATTAGAGAATGAGACCTTGTTAAAAGCCATGAGCTCTAAAGTTTAAATCTGCATAAAAGACATTTAAAATCACAAGAAATCACATCTTTAGTTTTCACCGTCCTGTTTTGTTCTTTAGCACAAGTAGACACAATTCTTGTTTTCTGTGCATGTTTTGAGCCCCCTGGGGAGTGGGTTGTCTTTCATATTTTTTGAGGGGGAAAAATTACCTCTTCTAAATATTGGGAGGGACATATCCCCTGCGTCCCCCCTGAAATCTATGCCTCCATTTTCCACCATTTTACTGCATGTCCCAAAGATCAGAGTAATAATGAGCATACGTCTCTTTCTCCACAGAAAACGGAGAATGGGCCATCTGTCACAAACCCTCCAGAAAGAACGTTAAGGAGGACCTTTACGAGGACATCACCTTCTACCTCATCATAGAGAGAAAGCCTCTTTTCTACATCATCAACATCATCGTGCCCTGCATCCTCACCAGCGTGTTGGCTATATTTGTCTTCTACCTACCTCCTGGAGCAGGTCAGCACATCTGACATGCTTTGACACTGACTGATCACTGACAAGAAGCATGTGTTTGATACAGACTCCTTCATGAGGCAGGGCAACCATTGTGCACGATCACGGAAGGCTTGTATCATGTGGACGCGCCGACAGTTTTATTGTCATTACTTAGAATTTCTCATGGGGGAGACAGAAAGACAACTGTCTTCTTTACCAACATCGGACCAGTATACACTTGCAAACATGCCTTTGTCCAACATTTTTAAAGATTTAGACATTTCATCAATTGCATTTTTTCAAAGCAAAAGGTCTTATTATCATGTCTTAGGTTCGTTTCCACTGGCAAGCGTCATTTCCACGCTTCCCATTCATTGTCTATTTAAGCAGCCGCGCAGTGCTGTTCAATGCAATTCTGGTAGCTTCGCAGCGACTTTCGTGTGGTGTCAAGATGTCCGCTTCTTATTTGCATAGCGTTGAATCCAGGCTACTTTATGCAAATGAGGAGCAGGCAGCTCGACTCGCCGCCTCTCATAAACTCTTTTAAACTGGCTGGTTGTTGATCTAAAATGAAGACAGATTCATCAACTGCATATCCTATTTCTTACATAAAATGTTTTCAGAAACACATTTCAGTGAACTATTTTTTGTAAAATGAGAGCGTTTTCGAGCCGCCGTGTTGGTCTGTTTTGAAATCGGGGCGAAGACAGCCTCGCGTGAAGCGTTCGTCCAATCAGGTGCAGCCATCGTGGTTGTAGGCCGGTGTAGCCTGTTTTCTTTGCCTGTCAGTGTTCAGTGAAGAGAAACTGATTACTGCTAGTGGCAAAACCCGTTAGCGTGCAATGCTGGGGCGATCCCTGCCTTCAAAAAATGCCACAGTGGACACGTAGATATGGAGTTTGCCCTTTTCAACATAAAACAGAAGCCAGCAGAGTAATATGCGTTGCTTCGCTGTTCTAATTCATTCTCCCTGTTGTCTGCAGGAGAGAAGATGACTCTCTCCATTTCCGTCCTCATCGCTCTGACTGTCTTCATGCTTCTGCTGGCTGACAAGGTCCCCGAGACCTCCCTTGGCATTCCAATTATTGTCAACTATGTCTTGTTCACCATGATCCTGGTCACGTTCTCTGTCATCCTAAGCGTAGTCGTCCTTAATCTGCACCACCGAACGCCCAGCACACACATCATGCCCAACTGGGTTCGAAAGGTGAGGTTAGGTTTAACAAATTTAGTGAACACTAGTGTTGTAGTCAAGACCACCTAAACCGAGACCAAGTCATCACCAAAACCAGAGTGTTTCGAGACCGAGACAAGACCAAGACTTTAAGGGTTTGAGACTGAGTCAGGACCAGGACCAAGACCAAGGCAGGGCCAGACCGAGTCAAGACTAAGACCAAGGCAGGGCCAGACTGAGTCAAGACCAAGACCAAGGCAGGGCCAGACTGAGTCAAGACCAAGACCAAGGCAGGGCCAGACTGAGTCAAGACCAAGACCAAGGCAGGGCCAGACTGAGTCAAGACCAAGACCAAGGCAGGGCCAGACCGAGTCAAGACTAAGACCAAGGCAGGGCCAGACTGAGTCAAGACTAAGACCAAGGCAGGGCAAGACCGAGTCAAGACCAAGACCAAGGCAGGGCCAGACCGAGTCAAGACCAAAGACCAAGGCAGGGCCAGACCGAGTCAAGACCAAGACCAAGGCAGGGCCAGACCGAGTCAAGACCAAGACCAAGGCAGGGCCAGGCGAGTCAAGACCAAGACCAAGGCAGAGCCAGACCGAGTCAAGACCAAGACCAGACCAGTGCCAGATAGCCAGAACTTATTCTGTCTCCGAGATTCACTTTGTTGGGAGTGCGTGTTAAGGGGGCGGGGAGAGGGGGTTAACAGTAACAAATTTTAAATTAGAAATGAGTCAAGTTATTGGTAGCATTTGAAGCAGGAAGTTTTAAATCCAATCACAGCAATAATGTTAACACATACATCAGACAATGCACAGGCAGTTTAGTGATATCCCTGCAGTTGTGGTCTTGACAGGTCTTGAAATAAAATCCTGAGAACGAGACCAGACTGAGTAAAAATGTGGTCGATTCCGAGACAAGACAGAGAACTTCAAAAAGACAGGTCTTAAGACCAAGACCGATCTCAAGTACTACAACACTGGTGAACACCCATGTAGGCTTTATCAAATACTGTTGACAACCCTGATTTCACTGATTTTTTTTTACCTCAAATTTACAGGTATTCATTCACTTCTTGCCCAAGTACATTGGCATGACAAGGCCAAACCCAGAGGAACCTCTGTTGAAGGAGGAGTCTAGTGATGACTTGCCCATCCAAAGCTTCAACGGCAGGCAGCCTGGAGGAGAGTACTTCTTTCGAAAGATCAACCCTGATCTCGTCTTACCTTGGAGAGGCAGGTAAGGACACATTTACTAACAAGGAATCTGCCAGACGCATGACTCAATCAGCTTAATGCTCTCTCTCTCTCTCTCTCTCTCTCTCGGTAAGGTGTTTTCCTATAACTAACCGCAAAAAAGTTATTATTAAAATAAATGTACAGAAAATAAAGCATGTGATGTCCAAAAAGGCACTTTTACTGTTTTTTACTGATTTTGGTTTATGAGAGTATTCCAGAACTTGCTGGAAACACTCAAAAATAAGTGTTGTATTTATCAAACATAACCCATTATGGTAACGCTTCGGATTTATAGCCTGTGACTTACAGTGAAATTCTTCCCAATTTTCAGTGAAATGATGGTACCACAATACAGTACGTACCAATACATGCATTTAGATACAAGGGAATAAGATGTGAAGTTAATAAGAATTAATACTCTAGGTATTTTTTTAACTAACAAGTATGTATTCTAATATTGTGGGGAATAGTATGACCTACTCCGCCACAATCTGACACAGATCTCTTAAAGATAACTCTACAATGGGGCTGTTTTAAAACAAAAACCACCTTATTTAAAGAGTATGTTGGTCTCTACTGTATACTGATTGCTATGAAATACATACAGCTGACTTTTTGTTCTTTCAAGAGTAACAGATTAGCATATTTGAAGTGCCCAAGTCACTTTTCCGTAGAAGTAATCACAGCAATCTGACTAAATGAGACTTCTGACACCAAGGTTGATACGGAGACAGAAATGTATTAAAAATGCATTTTGTTCAGCCTTCTTAAAAGCCATAAAAGTCAGATATTCGTCACATTTTTATCATTTTTTGTGTGCAGAGAAAAAAAATCAGTTTAATAAACTACAAAATACTGAAATGTAATGTCGGCAAATAGCTCTTGGGTTGCGTTATTGAGCGAGACTGCCAAAAAGGTTATACTGTCTATATTCTTCACACCTGTCAAGACTATTAAACTCCATACACCCGAAGTAATACCCATCAGAGTCATTCATCCAGATTCAGCCTCTTTCTCGGCTACAATGTGCTGATCTGGACATTACCCTAGCAGAAAGCCATTTCTATTAATGTTAATAAAATCCAGCACAGGCATGAATCTTCTTTTTAGAGTGTGCCAAAGTTTGAATGTGGGATCCGATGCCAGCCTAGCTATTATAGTAGAGTACACAGTGTGCTATAGACTTGGCAGAATTACAGCCATCACCACAGCAGCGCAGAGAATCTGTAAAGGCAGTAACAGTGTGTGCACTTCCTTCAGCCTCACATATTTAATACAGTCACATGAAAAGGTACTCTGACGGATAAAAAAAAAAGAGATTAATGACATGCACTCGTGTATCCTTGCCTATAGCTCCTCAGAGATCCTTCCTCGGTGCTCGCTTCTCGGTCCTCGGGGCAGCAATAAGAGCTTTGAGACGGCCTTCACTGAGGAGGGACAGAACAAATTTCGGTTCAACCGAGGAGTCGAGGACCTATCAAATAAGGGCTGTGAGATGCAGCCAGGGAGACAACAAAATTAAACATGACAGGGGTGACAAGAAAACAAGGACATATTACACAAAGACAGGCTGACAAGGAAAGACATGCAGGGCAGGACTACAGAGACACATGATGGACACACAAGCACAGAAACACAAAAAACTATCACACGGTCTAAAGTAATATGAAACTAAAAGTCTAAAGGCCACTAGCCATAAAGCAGGACCATGACATATCAATCTGTTATCTAATATGCTGCTTTAAACTGTACTGTCCCTCCAACCATGTTGGCTTCAGTCTGGCTAATCTGCCAGTAGGCTTGGGCCTTGCCACCCAGCCCTGGCATCATAAACAGCTCCACCGTCCTGTGAACCAGGCCATTTGCTGGGCATCTCTCATCCCGTTCCAAAGGCATCATATTCAGCCCCAGCTAAGCCCTACATCCGCGGCCACAGTCGCCAGCCACTAAGCCTCTGTTAAGGTTGGACATTAGGGGGTAATCCCACAGAAAGGAGGTGGAGCGACGGGGAAGAATAGATATGGGTGGATGATGTGGAAGGGAAGACCGGTGATGAGTGATCGGGGCAGAGGATTTTGTCTTTGTTTTTTAAAGTGGAGGAGAGGGTGGTCGGGCACCATCAGCCAGTCTGTGTCATGTACTGTAGTCTTTTCCTTCATTCATCTCTCTTTAGCTTGTTAGTCTGTCAGAGGGCTAGTTAGAAAGCTAGGTGCTGTCCTTTACAACACATTTACATAGGTGGAAAGTATAGCGAATTACAATAACTTGCGTTACTGTAATTGTGTAGGTTTTTAGAGTAAATTTTAAATGAGCTACTTTTAACTTCATTAGATTTTTATACCGTAATTTCACTTGTGCTTAAGTAAAAGTTCATCCAAGTAGTAGTACTTTTACTCAAGTAGAATGTTTGTACTCTTTCTACCGCTGCACATTTATGAGAGTCATCTGTATGTTTGATGTAGCTTGCTTGTGGATCTCCATTTGAGTTGGTATCACTGTGTCTAACAGTCTTTGTTTCTGCTATACATCACCCGTGTGTGTGTGTGTGTGTGTGTGTGTGTGTGTGTGTGTGTGTGTGTGCGTGTGCGCGCGCAGGGGGGTAAGTGACTGAAGTGTCACGGTGAAAGAGGCTCCATGTATCTGCAGTAATGAATACAAGCCGTGGAATGTGTATGGCATGCAGAGCACTGCATAGCTCAGCCCTGAGCTGTGGATATGCACGCACTGCGCACACACACACATACACACACACACACACACTACACACACCATTCCTGCAGGAGCTCTCGGCCGCTCATTTTTATTGTCCTGCAGTCCATCTGTTGTCACGCTGTCTCCCCCTGACTCTGATAACTTGTCCTGCTCCTTCACTGACGCCTTTCCCTCTCTGGTGCCAGAGGTTCTGAACATTATTCACATCATGCACACCCGTTATACACTACACTACATGCATGGACTGTATACATGTACTGAAGTGCCAATTTGACAGGTGCACTGTGGTATCGAGCCAGACTCCTTCACATAGAGCTCCCTCTATCTCTTATGTTTTACTGTTTTGTATTTCTAATAGCGTCCTGTGTATTTTAACACATGATACTGAATTATATAAAGTCATTGACTATGATTTAGAACAGGGCAATATGTTGTATTGTCTACTTTTAAAAAAAAAAGTTAGAAAGAAGAAAGTTATGTTAAAATTGAAGACCATAAACATACAAATCATTACACTGTATACAGTAGTTTAGTGTATATATATATACAAGATTATTCTATTGCTTGTGCTGCATGTTAGCTTATCTACTTTGTTTCTCATGTGTGCTGCATGTGCAATGTTGATGGATTAATCAGGCGGTAATGTAAATCTCTTAAGC
The DNA here is from genome assembly GCF_008315115.2 of Sander lucioperca. Lineage (NCBI taxonomy): Eukaryota > Metazoa > Chordata > Actinopteri > Perciformes > Percidae > Sander > Sander lucioperca. Next base: position 29,232,964 of record NC_050181.1, read on the forward strand.
CCTTTTTCGCATGGGACTAGTATTACCTGGGGATCTCTAGTAATGTGTAATAATTACATAGGTTGTTTGTGATCTTAATCCCATGCAAATCTGCCATGTCTGTACTTTGTCAAGTAAAGATTCCACTGCAAATGACCTACTATATTTAGCCAAACACAGGCGTTATGTTATAATATTGGTCCCGTCCGAATTGGCATCTCTGTGATTCGGGGTTGTATTGTCTGCGTTGCCAATTATAAACGAAAGTTTTGACAGACGCCTGGGGGCTATATAATTCAAGAGCTGCCACAAATCACGAGACAGCAGAAACCATAGCAACTGACGGAGTTATCGATGAGTCTACACTTACTGATCCTGCCATGATTCTGTCATTTTAAAATGAAGTTTCTGTATTAGGAAGATAAGATAATATAGACTTTATTATCACACACTGGGGAAATTCCCTTGTTAAAGCAGCTCAAAAGAAAAATTCAAACACACATATATATATATATATATATATATATATATATATATATATATATATATATATATATATATATATATATATATATATACACACAAATACACATTAAATAGACATAGGAAAAATATACAAAAAGTATTATGAGAAATAGAAAAATATAGAGTAAGAGTTATAATAATAATAGTAATATGTACACTATAAACACCCTTATTATAAACAGACAGGTAAAATATATACACAGATAAACAGATGAGTAAGGTGCATATGAATAGAAATGATATATTGCACAGTAGACACGGAGTACTAAATGAATAAATATGCATAGTGCAGAATATTGTCAAGTGATGGCTCATGTTCCAGAATCAGCTAGCAGTGCTACATTATGATGTATTAAAGAGTCTGACTGCTGCTGGAATAAAGATTCTGAAATAATCTATATATGCTCAGCATTACATATTGTATTACATAATTTTGCACTGATGCGAATATGTATGAAAAACACAATGTGTTGTCAATATCACCGACTGTAAGGACGATGAAGAAGTTCAACTGAGTTTCATTGTGATCAGTGCAGTTGAAGAAAAAAAAGCACTGTTCCATGAACTTATGAATCAGATTTTTAAATACACAAACATCAAAAGATAAAACATGAAACATCTATTATAACATGTAAAGAGCTGACACTGAGGGTATGCGAAAATACATCCCAAGTTTTTACAAGAGGTGAATGGTGAATAGGGCGATGGGAAGTGCAGGGCAGCAGGAGCAAATAGTTAACACCCTATTTAAGTGTTTGCTTCAACCTGTGGAACTGTGGTCAGACACGAGCGTCTGTGACCTGACCTGCTATACAAGAACAGTATAGATTGTAGGGTCAAGTAAGCATAAATAAGTTAAAGGGGAAGTTCAGATATTTTAAAGGTTGTGTTGCATGAGGTACTTATCCATAGTCAGCGTATCAGCTACAGTTAGTCTCGTATTGCCAGACCTTCCTCCACAGCGCTGCGGAGGAGGGTCTGGCTAGTCCACACAGCATTCCGTGATGGGAGAAAAACATCCTCTGGTTTATTGCCATTTCTTTAAACCAATCACAATCGTCTTGGGCGGCGCTAAGCACCGCACGGCGCCACGGTGCCTCTGCAAAATGGTCTCGGGAAGGAACTTGTTTTGGTGGAACGTGTGTACGTTCAAAAGTTGTGTTAGTCGTGCAACAGAAAACTCAGATTGAACAGATAGTCTAGCTAGCTGTCTGGATTTACCCTGCAGAGATCTGAGGAGCAGTTAGAATGCCAACACAAAGGAAGTGGAAGGTAACGGACATCTGGCCAAAATGAGAGACATCCAGCGGAATTTGTGGCGACACCTGAACAATCCCGGAAATGAAACATTGTCGATATAGACTAGCTAGAGTAGATGGCGGCCGGCCTGCCCACAGTTTGGAGATGCAGGTAGAAGTACCGACATGGAAGCTATAAGCAATTTGCTGCTGTCGACAGGGGCAGCAGCTAAATGTATTTTAGCCCAAAAAAAAGGCCCACCTAAAAACATCAATATCAGTTTAAGTGTACACTTTATTTAGAATATCTTCATTGCTTTACCTTGCCGTAAGAAAGCCCTTTCTGGCGGGGAACTGAAGCCGTTATATCCATCTACGCTCTCTCAAATCCACCAGACTCCATTGACAAAAACTGTAATTTTACCTTGCAGAACCCAGGAGTTACTGGTCTACCGCTGCCTCCATCGGTTAGTTAGTTAGTGTCATTGTGTGACTGGTGGATCTGAACTAACCCTTTAAAACACCGAAGTCACACAACAATAACATATTTTAAATATAGCGTACACTTAAACTAATATTGATGTTTTTAGATGGGCCTCTTTTTTTAGGTGGCTAAAATATGTTTAGCTGCTCCCTCCGTCCACAGCAGTAAGTTACTTAGCTTCTGTGTGGGTACTCCTGCCGTCTTCTCCAAACTGGGGGCGTGCCGACCGCCACCTACTGTAGCTAACACACTGACTATGGATAATTCCCTTACAACCCCACTTCAGATTTTCCAGAACAATCCTGTTTAAATAGTAAGTATGAATAATAAGGGTTTGAACTTGAAGTTGGCTTAATCGACGTATCGGCTACACATACAGTATATTCTGTGTCACTCTTAATTTCCACCTGATCATCTGGTTGGTTTAACAGAGACTGAGTAGAAAGCAACACGCATACCACTTTCTCTGTCTCCTATGTGTTGCAGGACATAATTCCCCTGAAGACCCATTTTAAAAAGAACTTCCTGCACACAATTTTCAAGTCTGCATTTGGTGTACATGGTCTGAAATGCAGAGATGAAAAGTGTGTGCAGGAAGCTTTTTTAATTTTTTTTATGGTTAACAAAGACTGACATAGGGTAAGAAATGTACAGTATCTTGCGTTAGTATTATTGTAAATATAATTATTGTAGTTCTGACATTATAGCTTGCCCCAATATTTGTTCCTATGATTGCAAGGATACAAAAGCCTAGAGATTGTTTTAAAGCCCCAAATATCCTTTTAAAAACATTTTGTGGTTGAGCAGTTACGCAGAAAAGCATGAAGGCACTACAACAGGGGTCTTCAACGTTTTTTTAAGCCAAGGACCCCTTCACTGAGAGCTGAGAGAGACTGATCAGGGGCCCCCTACTACAGATATTGTATAAAATGAAGTTGCATATTAAACTGGGCCTACAATAATGTGTGGATGGCCTAAAGCCTTCTTATATACCTTTTTAGTACATAGAATACTAAGCTTATAAAATATTAATTGTTGGCATAAATCATGTTTTAATGTGAAGCATACATATGGCACAGTGGATCCTTAGAATTAAAGGGATATTTCACCGTTGGAATGATGAATATATCTTTAAATTGGGTCACTTATGTAGTAGAAATGTGAAAGAAATTTAGAAATTGGTGCCTTCTAGGCCAAGAAAAGCCAGAAAATGTGTTTTTGGCTCATGTGGATGAAAGACACCAAATCCCAGAATGCACTTGCAAGCAGGATTGATGGAACAGGTGGCCGGCTAGCGTTAGTTTTCCGCCAAGGTCGAACCGTTGTCGAGGTCCCTTTCCCCGGCTAGTGCCATCGAGCGACACCGCAGGCTGAGGTGCTGGTCTCCGTAGCAGGCGAAGCTTGCGTAGTGCGTCGAGTATTCCGTCTGTAATAAAGTTTCCTTCATATTCTCTGATCTGTACCAATGTATCCCGGTGGTACACATGTCTGGTAGTTTGAATGCACATAATTGTTGTAAAAGTTTGCTGCTGAAAAGACTGTTTAGCGAAGCATCAAGATGGCTGACACTCGGTTCACTTCGGCAAGCTTCGTGTAAAGACAGTCCCACCCACTTTGGGCGGGTTGAAAACATGCGGAACTAGCTGGCTCTAGTCCACAGACTCTGGGCAAAAATGCCTCCGATGACGCAAAAATCTTTGTTTTGCGTCATCGGAAGATTTTTTTCCAGATCCACAATACAGAGATCTCTGGTCTCAGGGGGACATGAGGGAGGGAAGCACGTTCATTCGAAAATACTACCATGTTTCTACTGATACAAAGCTTAATGCTAAATCGGTGAAATATCCCTTTAACTATCTGTGGATGGCTACCTTATTATTATTATTATTACTACATGTCATTTAGCTGACGCTTTTATCCAAAGTGACTTACAATTGCTACATATGTTGGAGGTGGCACACCTCTGGAGCAACTATGGGTTAAGTGTGTTGCTCAGGAACACATTGGTTGATGTATCGCAGTGGGAATTGAACCCGGATCTCCCACACCAAAGGCATGTGTCATATCTACTGCGCCATCACCACCCACCTTAGTGACTACTTTACCTATAGGCTAGTAAGCCTATCAGCAATGTGTTTTTCCCCACAAATAGGCTGATTTATATTTGCTAATAATATCTTGGATTCATGTTGACATTTCAATTTTTGACAAAACATTATGCAAATTATTATACCATAATATATATATTATACCATATTATATTATACCATATTATACCATAATTTGGCGGCCCCCCTTCAGTAACTCTGAGGACCCCCTAGTCAATAAGGCTCTCTCTCTGCTCGTGTGTTTTGGTTTATGGAACAGCTGTGTGAAGGGAAGAATGAAGGGGTCAAAGGTCATGGCATCACATGAATGTTGACCCAGTGTTGTCAGCGTGCTGCTGCTGTCACTCAGTGTCCAATAGAGCGACAGGAAGGGGCCTGCAGCAGTTCTGCTTAGGGGCCGGGTACCCAATTCAATACTTTTTAGGCACCGACCGATTTACTTCTAGTGTCAAATTCCATGTCATTCAATACCCAATTTCAATACCTAAGGAGTAAAGCTCATCAGAGTCAGCGAAAACTGTTATTTATCGAGCCATAACAAACTGGAATAAGTTACCCCTGAAAATCCAGATGACTAAAGATAAATCATCTTTCAAAAAGTATATGCATAGGCATAGATTTCGATGCAGAGAATATGTCCTCACCCGATATTTAGAAGGCGTAGATTTGTCCTCCTCAAAAATATGAAAGACAACCCACTCCCCAAAAAGGGCTCAAAACATGTTTATATCCTTCTTACTTAGGCTGCTTCTTAGGGTTGTGTTTCTCCATAAGTTGAATGTGTCTCAACTTTATTACAACAGTATTGAAGGAAAAACAAAACAAAAAATTAATATTTAAATCCCCAAAATTGAATATTGAATACCTAACCAACAAATGAATATCCATGTAGTCGGATATTCAGATCTATCCCTACTTCTTACCAAAAAATATATGTTTTCCAACGATTTCAGACACAGGAAATGAAGTGTTTGACGCTCAAAAGGTTTTGGGGGAGGACCCTCAGACCCCCCAGTTATAATGTGTTGAAACTAAACCTAAGCCCTTGTGCAGAGGCATCTATCTGGCATACAGATGAAAGATTGAATACTGGAAAGTACCTGGAGTAGTCTTGTGTAAAACAATGTTTGTTCTGTGTGAACAGGTTTTAGATTGTGGGTTATTTATAATGTGATAGTTATTGAGTGTGACTGTTAGTTTGGTCTCTTGGTTACGGGAAGTGTGTGTGTGTGTGTGTGTGTGTGTGTGTGTGTGTGTGTGTGTGTGTGTGTCTGTGTCTTGCGGGTGTACACATGAATGTGTATGTATGTGGGTGTTGATGAGTTTATTGCATATTGAGGTGATTTTACATATATTCTTGTAATGGAATGTCTGCAATGTAATGGGTATGTATAGGCCTGTAACAATTATTACATAATTGTCAACTTTTTTACGTAATCGCGGTGTCTTTGTTTAACCGCAATTAATTGCTGACATTAGCTAAGGTTTGACTGTTGATGGTGATTGTTGATTTTGTTTAGATGTGACAAATTGTAATTATATAAGTGATTATTGGTCGGACTGTTGAACTAAAGCTATGCTAGTTGTTGGCACTTGACCCTATACACGTTCACAGCAACAAAAATGACAAGGGGGGATACAGTTAGAAAAAATGTTTTAGAGGCGTGGTTTACTTTATAGGCTGTGTACCTGTGTTACTAGTACATTATCTGGGACACATAACAGTGATATATAACTAAAATATGTACCCTGGAATTCATTCAAAACTTTAATTTGTTTAAAAAAAGTAATAAATAAATAAATATTTAAAAAAATTGTCAGAAAGAGACAATGATGTTGTTAATCGCAATAATTTCTGAGACAATTAATTGTACAGTAACATTTGGAATTGGTACAGCTCTAGGTATGTATTTTTTTTTTTGAACCTTTATTTATCCAGGTAAGTCGATTGAGAACAACTTCTCATTTGCAACGACTACCTGTCACATTCACACAGTTACACATCCATACCTGGAAGCTGCCCAGTACAACCACAGTCTGATCTGATGGCCACTGAGCAGCTCCACTGGAGCGGTTTTGGGTTAAGGGCCTTGCTCAAGGGCACCTCAGTGGTGCTAATGAGGGAGGGACACTTTCCCCACCCACCCACCCAATGTACTTAAAGTAATAAAAGTAAAAGTACTCAATGCAGAACAATCCTCACATTTTAGAAACTGGAAACGATCCAAACATGTCAATCAACTAAGTGTTTAATGGTTGAATGATTTCAGTTGTTGTTGTAGGCTGTTATATTGTTGAGTAGTTTCATTTATAATAAAACATTGTATTTTATAAAGTACATGTGTCTTGTGTGCAAAAATCTTAATTTGTAAAGTAACTAGTAACGTAAAGCTTACAGATGTATTTCTCTCTGAAATGTAGCGGAGTAGAAGTAGAAAGTGGCGTGAAAAGAAGACACTCAAGTAAAGTACAAGTACCTCAACATTTGTTCTTAAGTACAGTACTCAGGGGCGTCGGACTGGGGGTGGAAATGGGACTGAGTACCCAGGGCCCTCATGTGAGGAGGGCCTAAAAAAAATGCTAGAATGAATAGCTGTGGATACTGGGTGGGGCCCATACAGAATGCCTTTCTACAGGGCCCAACATTTTGTGCTACGCCCCTGACAGTACTTGAATAAATATACTTAGTTACATTCCACCACTGTGTGTGTCCTACACTGGACAGCCAATGTCAGCGCTGGTTTGTTTCTGCAGAGGTGAACAATGCTGTGCTAGTGAGTCCTGACAGTCGCAGCATAAATCTGAGCTCGTTCAGCTCATGTAAAGGCTGTTGCTGCATTTTTTAACTTCTTCTAGAGGACATGCATCCAAGTATTTGCATGACATCCTCAAATAAGAATGTGTTTCTTTTGGAAACAGCATCTTACTTTGTCTATTTGTTCACTGTAAATGAATGAATAGTAAAGATAATTGCAATTTTTAGTTAGTAAATTTCTTTCCATTTGTAATATTTACAACATGAACCTTTCTGTATTGTAATTGAGCATAGTACTTTATAATGTTGTAACATAGATGCAGATCTCTGTAAAGTTTTTTTTCAATTTCCGATCATTTATAAGATACATCAGCTGGTACCGTGCACCATCATTTATAATTTGCTCTTCCATGTATATCTTTTTCTATTTTTTTGTTTATTTTACTATGATGGCATAATGCACAGCAGAGGTGCAGTCTTATCTTTTCTTATCTTCATATAATGAACTTACTAGAAAGAATTCAATAAGATACAGTTGAATTTATCCTGAACGGAATTTCTTATGCACAAGATGCTATGAATGTGTGCTAAAATAGTAAAGTATATACTGTATATAAACGTACATAAACACAGATAATGGGATAGAATAAGGAATAAACAAATGGGGGGCAATAAAAGGAGACTTGGTGCAACGCATGAATCATAAGTTGGCAGTTACTAATTACAAATTAAAAGCATAGAAATATGAAGTATGAAGTTTAAAAGAAAAAGTGGTCAGTCCTTTGCCAAAGAGCAAAACTAAACTTGCAGTTTTCTTTCTATTTTTTTTTTTTTTTTTTCCAGGCATAGTTAGATTTTTTTGCAAACAGGTAGCAGGATATGACTATTAGATTACAAAGTGTTGTAAAGACCTACATTTCTTACAGTGTACGTAAAAGCGCCAGCACATAGCACAGTTGTGTAAACTATCTTGGAAACTTGGACAGAAATTAAAAAGACGAAATGTCAATGCCAATGTTTAAAATGCTCATTCTCTTCCCCCCCTCCCCCACTACTTTCCCACTTCTTTGTTAAGGTGTGAGAGCACAGTGCAGCTCCAGCGGCTCCCAAACACTGACAGCTACTGTCTGGTCCTCCCTCCCAACCTGAAGTCAGCCATCTCTGCAGTGACATACATGGCCGAGCAGCTGAAGAAGCAGGACACAGACGACACGGTGAGAAATGGGCACGACACGCCACACGCTGTCAGGCAGCTTGTTATTCAGTCTGCAGTCTGCCGCTCCTGAGCACGGAGGGTTCCAAACATGCCTCAACGATGTCCATGTGTCATTGCATACATACAGTACATCGCTGACTCAGTGCTCAACAGGGCAGCACAAGTCATCGTAGTCTCGCTTTGCCAGACCTTCCTCCACAGCGCTACAGAGAGAGCTCTGGTTTATTGGCATGTCTTTAAACCAATCACAATCGTCTTGGGCCGTTAGGGTTAACCGGACATACCTTACGTTCAAAAGTTGTTTTAAAGAGGCAAAAGAAAGGCAAAAGATTTTATTTTGTTAGTCAAAAGAAAAATGTCAGTAGAAAACTGCACTTTAAAATGTAACTGTCTTTGCTTTTTCAGTGGTGCCTTTAATGTTCTATTCAAATTCAATTTGCTCAATAAAAGAATGTTGGAAATTATTTCCTTTCATTTGTTTTAAATTGAACAAGCAATTTGTCGAATTTAAAATAAATGAAAGAGCAAGAAGAAAAAAAATCTATTGAAAAAGCAGTAGAAATGCGAAATTGAGTACTTTAATATCTGTTTATTTATTGCAAGCAATTATCGTAATATTCAGCCATGTTATCGCATATTTTCCTCATGTCGTGCAGCACTAGTGCTTACAGTAGGTGTATGTATGTGTGTGTGTGTGTGTGTGTGTGTGTTCGTTCCCTCTAGATGACAGGAGACTGGCAGTTCATCGCCCTCGTGGTGGACCGTCTCTTCCTGTGGTTGTTTGTCATCATCACCACCCTGGGCACCCTGGCCATGTTCTTGGACGCCAGTTTCAACTATACGCCCGAGAACCCCTTCCCATAGCAGACAGAACACACACACTCGGAGTTTGAAGAATTGCTTGGTCGTTAATTCTTCTAATTGGTGATTTCGGAGATCACCGGATCTGACTTTCCATAAATACCTTATTGCCTATTCCATATATCTGTTCTCTGAAATGTTTTATTTAAGGTTAGGTAGCTGATAGTCTCGCATCGCCAGACCTATCCCCACAGCGCTGTGGAGTAAGGTGTGGCTACACCATAGATGCATTCTGGGATAGGAAAAATATTAAAAAAAATCAGAAATTGCCATTTTTAGCGTGTAGTTTGCTAGCTCAAAGTTTGTTGTTGTTTCCCGAAGCAAACAAGTTTTGAGCTGCTGGAAGGTACGGAGGTTATTCAGTAAATGAACTGTCGTCGATCCAGACTAGGTAGCAGAAGAAAACCATGTACACGTACAGTGCCTGAATTGTACCAAAAAAAGTGCCAGTATAATTCAGAAGTTGCTTGACATGACCATCACATGTGTCTTGGATATATTTATATTTATACGTATATCTTGTAGGGGTGACCCCAGAATAGTCGACTATTCTACTATACTATAATGAGCCTGATTTCAGGCTATATGGGGGTGCTGGATGTTCGATTTTAAATAGAACTGCTTGGTTTCTCCCAATAAATCATGATATATATATATATATATATATATATATAGCCTGTGTTTGTGTAAATATAAGCCATAGACCAGGGGCGTCAAACATACGGCCCGTGGGCCAGAACCGGCCCGCCAAAAGGTCCAATCAGGCCCACTGGATGACTTTGCAAAGTGTGATAATTGAAAAGAAGTAATTCATTCCAATTTTCCTTTAATCTCAGAAAATATCCAGGTTCTTTTTCTGTAAATGTACGACTTTAATCTCAGAAATTCAGAGTTCATTTCTCGGAATATTACGCCTCTCCCCCGTTCGGTGTGTGTGTGTGTGTATATATATATATATATATATATATATATATATATATATATATATATATATATATATATATATATATATATATATACAGACCTGTCGCCAGACCTCAGTCTTAAGGGGGGCATATGAAATGCATGGGAGGGCACAATTATTATTAGCCTACAGTACGTATATTTATAATAATCGTATACGCTATTCGCGCAGCACGTAATCATGACGTTAAACATAACCAACAGCAATATGACCAGGTAGCCTATAGCCTACACCACATTACATACAAGCAATGTTATGAAAATCCATAAAACACTTGACTATACAACATATTAGATGTAACACCAGAAGCATCTCCCAAACATTGCATTTTAAAGCAGTCAACAGAGGGATATGCATTGCCATGAGACACACACACACACACACGCACATACACACGCACAGAGACTTTGAACCTACCGGTACTTTGAGTGGAGGCAGCGCTGTCCTCTGTCCCTCCTGTCAGTACAGCGGGAGGCGGCGTTTCTCCGAACAGAACCTCCTCATCAAAGTATCCTTCCACTCGGACTTAAACTTGTGAGTGAGGTCCTTTTCAAAAGCAAGCTGAATCAGCTGGGCCTTGCGTCTGTGCAGCATACTGCGCCGATGCTCTGAGAAGACGCTTTTGAGCGTGGAAAATGAGTTTTCACACATTGCTGTGGAAGCTCCTAAAGTTAGGGCAAGGGTGTAGGCTGTGAGAACAGTCGGCATAGCCTGGAGTGCACAGTTGAACGTGCTGAGGATGTTGGCTATTGTCCATTTTCCATCTTTGGGGGGAACCGGGGTGTCAGTCATTTTCTTCACCAGGAACTCACGAGCCACAGTATATTCAGATTCAACCACATCAGTTCCAGCTAATACCAGGAGAGGGGTTACCTTTGATGGGTCCAGGAAATTATCCTCGGCCTCTGGGTTCAAAGCAGCCAGTGCGCCAATGAGCTCGCTACTGCGCTCTCCAAAACGCGCATTCATCTCTCCTTGCACAGCATCGATAACACTGTAAAACAATCTCATGAACTCAGTCTTCTTGTCTATGTCGCTTTGTGGCTGACCAACTGTTTCTTCAACTGCAAATCCGCGGAGGTTCTTGTTAATTGTGCGTCTTCTCTTGCTTGGACCAGGGTCGGTCACCGGCACAGCCTCGGTGGCCGATGCTGGAGGAGCGCAGAGATCGTTTTCTGTGCGCAGTGTCTTCACGCAGTAAGAAGCGCTGTTCACAAGTGTCACCGCAGTGAACAAGTCCATATCTTCGGCCTGTAGTAGTCTGTTAGGCGGCTCGAAAAGTGACAACAGTTTCATAACAAGGTGCGCAATGAAAAGAAAACTGCGCTGCGTTATGGCACGAAGCAGCCCCGTTGCCTCGACGCGCACCTCCGCTCCAAGGCCTCGTGTGTTTTCCACCTCGGTCAGTAATGTGGATATGTCGTGAAAACTCTTCACCACAACTTTGACCGTTGCAAAGTGGCCAGTCCATCTCTGGTCCAAGAGACGTTTCAGGGTATCGCCTTTGTACAGAATAGCCACGGTTGGCTTCCTGATGAAGTTGTACAGCATGTTGCATACTCCAAAAAATTCCTCGACAGCTGCTTCACTGGACATGGCATGAATCACGACCAGATGAAGTTGGTGATTAAAGCAGTGAATATAGGGTATGTTACGATCCAGCTTGTTTTGGAGCAATTTCTGCACACCACCATGCCTGCCAGACATGAGTGATGCGCCATCATAAACCTGACTCAGGATTTTGTCCGTGCTGAGTCCGGCGCTGGTGAGCTCATCAATGATGACACCTGTCAGAGCCTCTGCATCACCTTTCTCAGATGTGGCCATTACCAAGAGGCGCTCACACGTACCATAGTTTTCGTCAACAAAACGCACAACTACAGATATATTTTCTTGGCCTAAAGGATCCCGTGTGCCATCCACTTTAATTGAATACCAGCTATCGCCGACTTGTCTCACTATCTCCTCTGTCACGAGTTTGCTCATCATTTCAATAATCTCGTTTTGTATCTGTGGGCTGGTATAGCGTGCATTCTGTGGGATTGTTTTTGTAATCCTTGTCAGTTCGGGATCTTTGCGCATGGTGTACTCAAAGAGAGACAAAAACAGCCCCATGGAGATACTATCATCTAGCACACTGGCAAAACCAGCATTATCTCCACGTAATGGCAACTGATTCACCACTAAAAACTCCAGCATATCAATTACGCCTGAAATGTAGTATCTGTTGCGAGCCAGTTACTCTGAATTTAAGAGAGTGGAAATCTCTTTTCCTGTCTCTCTACGTTTTTCTGAATCTCTCCACATTGCTTCACATGCTAAATGTTCTTTTGAAGCTGCATGCTTATTTAAGCCCTTGCCTGTTTCAAATGCATGTTTCCAATCATTAAATCCCTTAATGGAGAAGGTCGCGTCCGATGATACAGATTTGAATTTCCTGCAGGCATAACAAAATGCGGAATCCTTTTCCACCGAGTACTCAAGCCAGTCCCTGTTCAAATACCAACTAGAGGAAACTGATCGTTTTTTTTAACCAAACATTTTAACTGGATATTTCCTCAACACAACCTGTTTGGGTTTGTCCGTGCCGAGGTCACTCACACCCACTGATTCAACAGGCAGTTGTGGCCCAAATGCTTCCCCAGTCGCGGTTGCACTTGACCTGCAGGTCCTACCAGGCCCAGGGTCGGGCTCCACGGAGCTGCTAGCATCAGGCTCAGACTGTCGTCCAGGGTCTCCTTCTCCAGCTACAATATCAGGAGGCGTCCGTGTATCCAATTTGGCAGAGGAGACTGTTAGTGGGCTTTTCAACCACTTACGAATATCCATGATGAACTGAAGCGAGTAAGCCGGCGAAAACTCATCCAGCTTTCAAAAATGCGCGGTAACTGTTGAGCGGCTACACTGACGTAGGCTACGTCACGTACGTAGCTTAATTTTCTTTTTAGTAAGGCCGTGACAGGCTGTTGCAGTGTAGATTCCCATCAATCAAACAAAATCACACCATTGTTTCTTTATATGTTTAATGTTTTAATGATAAAAAATGCAACATTAATGCAACACAAAATTAGCAACTATGATATTATAAAATTAAAATTAAAGTAATTTTTTAAAGAGATCTGTGCCTCAATTTTTGGGGGCGGGCCCGGCCCCCTATGGCCCGCCCATAGCGACGGGAGTGTATATATATATATATATATATATATATATATATATATATATATATATATATACGTAAGTGTGTGTGTATATATGTATAGCCATACAGCCTATGAGATAAGCCTATAAATAACACTGTTAATAACAATTAGAAATAAGGGTACTTATGTGGACAAAAATCCGTTGCCGGTACTCAGTGCTGGTGAGTACTAGCCCATTTCAGGCACTGATGTACACACAACCTACATGATAACAGAATCCATGTATAGATTTTTTAGAAGGTATATGTGGTAACACTCACTGGTTTTGCATTCTTTTTTGTCTAAATCATGTATTTAACACATTGTGATATCCATTATTTGAGTCTAAAAGCTTGAAATACATTTTTCTCTAACACGACGAGACTTGTTTGTGCCTCTGTACTTTGTGGAACATGCAGGAAACTACTAGTTTGTGTTTGACTCTCTGAAAGAACAGTGATTACCCTCAGTGATTGTTATGTTGGCGTGACGTCAGTAGAGGGCAGTAACATAACGTTAATTCAAAAGCTGAGAACACTGCTGTTGAAAGGGCTGCAAAAGCTACATACAGTATCAATCAAAAGTTTGGACACACTTTCTCATTCAAGTGAATAGGAAAGTGGGTCCAAACCTTTAGTGGTACTGTATTTCTATAGTTTTTGTAAGGAGAAATATTTTTTTTGTCAGTCTAACAAGTGTAACACTTGTGTTTGGGGTCCTGGAGACTTTTCTCAAACATAAGTCACATCATTAGGTAAATAACATAGCCAACTATTCTGTAAATAAATTTGAGGCAGACAGATTTATATTTTCATTTGTTTCTTCATAATTTGTTTATAACAAAAATAACTCCGTTCCCTGTTGGAACATATAATATAATTTAAAAAATAGAAGTACTATAAAACAGTGTTTGCAGAGAAAGAGACCAGAATTTGGTTGGATGTTTGTAGACGCCTTGAAGCATTCTGTGGCTTTAGGAAGTAACAATGTTCTTGTACAGCATTGACCTATTTTGGGTCAATACAGCACTGACATAATAATGGCTTAACTTTACCCAGTGTTCAAAGGCAGAGTCACCATTCAAATCATCATTTTGACCCTGCGTTGGTGTTATTTTTTATTTTACTGTTGTGTTATTTACCCAGACTAAAACATGGTATGGTTGTCAACTGTTTTAATCTATTCTAGCTCTTCATAAACTTACATGTCACTAGTTGTTAGGGATTGTTAATGTGTGTATCCTTTTGTATCATTTTATACCAACAGCAATACATTTTGTGATGGGTAGTTGGCTTGTTAGTGTCGAGGATGGATTACTAAACATGCATACAGTACTAGGCACAGGCCCAAGGGCCCCTTCACCACTATACCTGGTACTTTTCTGTGTGAAGTGATTGGTAGAATGTCTTGCTGGAAAGTCAATCAAACAACCACAAAGAAACCCAAAACAACCACAAAGAAATGCAAAACAGCCAGAAAGACACACAAAACAACCACAAAGAAACGCAAAACAACCACAAAGAAACTCAAAACAACCACAAAGACACATAAAACAGCCTCAAAGAAAGGCAAAACAACCACATAGTAATGCAAAACAACCACAAAGACACACAACACAGCCACAAGGAAACAAAACAACCACAAAGAAACACAAAACAACCACAACGAGATGCAAAGCAACTAAAAAGAGGCAGCAAATGACTACAAAGATGCAAAACGACTACATAGAGACGATAAAGAGACCCAAAACAATACACCAAGACACAAAATGACCACAAAGTATCTTAACACATTTGGTAACACTTTACTTGAAGGTATCGACATAATCGTGACATGACACTGTCATGAACGTGTCATAAATGTTATAAACAAGTCAAACGTTTATGACTGCTGTCATTAAGTGTCATTCGGTTTTTGTCATGACAAGTTGACATTGTTTGGGTTGTCTTGATTATGACAACTTGACATTAATCAAAGTGACATTACCAGAAGTTGTCTTGGTCATGACAAGTTGACATTACATTAGCTTGGGATGTCTTTGTAATGACAACTTGACATTAACCAGGATGATATTACCAGAGGATGTCTTTGTCATGACAACTTGACATTACATTTCTTTGGAGTGTCCTTATTAAGACAACTTGACATTAAACAGGATGACATTATGTCAAGTTGTCATGACAAAGACATCCTCTGGTAATGTCATCCTGGTTATGTCAAGTTGTCATTACAAAGACATCCCAAACAAATTTAATGTCAACTTGTCATGACCAAGACAACTTCTGGTAATATATAACGTTTATGACACGTTCATGACAGTGTCATGTCATAGTTATGACAGTGTCATGTCACGATTATGTCGATACCTTCAAGTAAAGCGTTACCACACATTTTTACAAATATGACCATTCTTTGAATGTGTGCCCCAGTCTTACCCTCCCATAAAAAAAAAGTTTATAAACCACCCAACAGTGGTATAAAAACTAACACTAAGTACCCATGGGTGCTAGGTAAGGTTAACCCAGTATTGCATCGGTGCTATATTGACCCAAACTGGGTCAAAACTGACTCAATGATTTTCAGTATTAAGTGTTGGTTATTTGCAATGCATTGCCTTGTAGCTGATTAGGTTGTCATATAGTATACATTCCACAGTTTAACACTGTAGCCATTTTCATGCTCACTGAGGTGCAGCATAAAGCCACAGAGCCTGATTGTATTCATTGTGTCCAACTGTCCAAATATGTTTTTTTTTACCCTGCATATGTAACGCTCGCCAAGAAGCTCTTAGGAGAAGAGTGAGTCCACAAGAGGTAAAACTCAATCTATTGGTCCCGTCCTGCTGCTGCTGCACAAAGGCCAACTGTTGTTACATAAGAAGACTGAAGGTGAAAAAGACAGGGGACATGTAGAGAAGGGCGCCATCCCCCTCATTTGTGCACTCTGAGCTTTTCAGGGAAAAGCCGTGGGCGCAGCGTGTTTTATTGCTAATGCCTCAGTGACTTCCAAGGGCACTTACAGGGCTTCAATCATTGGATTAGCACTCCACTCGCTCACTTCAGACCTAGAGGAGGCCTCAGAAATGGGAGGGGAAGCCCCCTGAGAGAATGTTGTTAGTGCCCTTCTTTTGGCTGATTTAGCTGTTTTTTTTCCAGCTCCTATTGAGCGTTAAGCAACGGCTAAACCAGCGAGACAAATGTGTGTTTACGCTTTTAAAAAAAGAAAGTAGTAAAAAGGGAGAAGGGGGAGAAAGAGCAATGTTCTTTTTTGTGTTCTTTGCAATCCAGGTCCTGGGTGGAAAAGAAGCCAAGAGGACATCAGATAAATCAGGTTACCCGTGGCAACAGCACTGGTAGGCCTGGGACTGGCCCTTGATCTTCTTCTTAATCATCTTCCTCTTCTACATCTCATCCAACGTTTTGTGCTCACCTTTCCTTCCTTCACGTGTTTTTTTTCTTATCACCTTTCCTTCATCTTTCAAATCCTACCTTGATCATAACAACTCCTTCAACCACCCAAACCATCCCCTCCTCCTCTTCCTCCTCAACTTCTGTATCAAAGTGAAACAGATTCCTTTAGGTATGGGGTCATTCCTCCCCAGCAACAATGGGGCATTTGTGTCCCTCAACAGCTAAGACTTGAAGCCTGTTACTCAGGCCTGGATACAGTATAGGGGGAAAGAGTTATAGTGAGAGAAGAGGTGGGTGAAGGTGGGAGGAAAGGGCAGGAACGTGAGAAAATGAAAGAACTGAGAGTGGTGGAAGAGGAAAAGAGGAGTAACAGACCTGGGAGACTAATCTAGCAAAGCCTCATTACATTTTAAATTGGAAATCCAGCCAGTAGGTGAGTACATTCCCATTAACCTGGCAGTGGGAATGACTTCCTCCAGGCTTATGGGTTATTACTTCCTCTCCCATTGCTGTAGCACTATTGTTAAGCCACAGTGTGAAGTCACATGCTGCAGCGCCACAAAGAAACACAAAATAACCAAAAAGAAACGCAAAACAACCACACAGAGACCTAAAACAACCACAAAGACACACAAAACAACCCCAATGAAACGTGAAACAACCACATAGTAATGCAAAACAACCGCAAAAACACGCAAAACAACCACAAAGACACGCAAAACAACCACAAAGAAATGCAAAACAACCACATAGTAATGCAAAACAACCACAAAGACACACAAAAAAACCACAAAGACACACAAAATAACCACAAAGTAATGCAAAACAACCACAAAGTAATGCAAAACAACCACAAAGTAATGCAAAACAACCACAAAGTAATGCAAAACAACCACATAGTAATGCAAAACAACCACAAAGTAATGCAAAACAACCACATAGTAATGCAAAACAACCACAAAGTAATGCAAAACAACCACATAGTAATGCAAAACAACCACAAAGACACGCAAAACAACCACAAAGAAATGCAAAACAACCACATAGTAATGCAAACAACCACAAAGACACACAAAACAACCACAAAGAGACGCAAAACAACCACATAGTAATGCAAAACAACCACAAAGACACGCAAAACAACTACAAAGAGATGCAAAGCAACTAAAGAGACACCAAATGACTACATAGATGCAAAACAACTACACAGAGATGCACGACTTCCTCCAGGCTTATGGGTTATTACTTCCTCTCCCATTGCCGTAGCACTATTGTTCAGTCACAGTGTGAAGTCACACACTGCAGCGCCACAAAGAAACACAAAACAACCACACAGAGACCAAAAACAACCACAAAGACACACAAAATAGCCCCAAAGAAATGCAAAACAACCACATAGTAATGCAAAACAACCACAAAGGCACACAAAACAACCACAAAGAAACACAAAACAACCCCAAAGACACAAAACAACTTGAAAGAGACACCAAATGACTACAAAGATGCAAAACAACTACACAGAGATGCACGACTTCCTCCAGGCTTATGGGTTATTACTTCCTCTCCCATTGCCGTAGCGCTATTGTTCAGTCACAGTGTGAAGTCACACGCTGCAGCGCCAAAAGCCTGGCCTCTGATATGGACAATGCTTACTATTGTCTGTTTGGTTTTTGCCCATTCACAACTAGCATGTTAATGGACCTGATGCAACAAACCTATCAGCTCTGTTGGGCAGAAACCTTGTGTCTCCATAGTTTGTCATTTTCATTTTTTTTCATTAATCAATTTAAACGGCAACGAGGCGATTTCGTCTGACTTCGTCTAATTTAAATAGCTCAATCAAATGATTTAAAATTAGTGTTTTTTTTCATTTCCTGGAACACAATGGTTTTCACCTGACAGCAACGATATTGTAAAATATTAGTAAATGTATAAAATGGTCACCTCCCGATTAAATTAATTGATGAAGTTGCGCACATGTATTATAGATCCACAACCTTAACTAAAAAAGTAAGCACTTTGAATTATTGCTATTTTGTATGTCTGGATGTCATTTGTTTCCATTTGCAGTGACTTTAACACTTGTTTTCTGTGTTTGTACAGCTTAATCTTGTTCCTACACGGTGTATTTATTTATATAATGAAACAAAACATAATGAGAAAAAGTCACACTTTATTCAATACACGGTTGATTATTACAGTTTTGTCTGTAGTAGAAAGGTGACGCCAGTGTGTTATCATTTTCCAGATGACTTAAATGGTCTTCTTCTTCTTCAACATTTACATTGCGGTCAGAGCTCTGAATCAGGAATTTTATCGTTCCTCTCTCATGTAGCTCTTCCGTAGTTCTTCCAGCCACCAATCTGACTGAAGATGTGTCAACACAAACGCTTTTCAATGAATGTAAGCATGGAAAACTGTATTCCTGGAACACTGGTTTTATGTTGCTTCATAACAACATCCATTGTGCCTTAATGTGAAAATAGCTACCACTGTGGTCATGTCGGAAACCATCTTTTCCTGCAGAGAGACTTGTGGAGAAGCCTCGATCTCCTCCAGGACTCCCATTCTCTCCTTCAGCCTCTCTGAGGTGCTGAGCTGACGGGAGTCTATATCGATGAGGTTTCATTTCTGGGATTGTTCAGGTGCCGCCGGAAATTCCGCCGGTTGTCCCTAATTTTCGGCCAGATGTCCGTCACCTTCCTCTTCCTTTGTGTTGGCGTTCTAACCTCCGGAGGATTTCTGAGGACTATGGTTAACTGCTCCTCAGATCTCTGCAGGGTAAATCCAGACAGCTAGCTAGACTATCTGTCCAATCAGAGTTTTCTGTTGCACGACTAAAACAACTTTTGAACGTACACATGTTCCACCAAAACAAGTTCCTTCCAGAGGCTATTTGGCAGAGGCACCGTGGCTCCGTCCGGCGCTTAACGCCACCCAAGAAGATTGTGATTGGTTTAAAGAAATGCCGATAAACCAGAACACATTTTCTCCCATCCCGGAATGCTGCGTGGACTAGCCAGACCCTCCTCCGCAGCGCTGTGGAGGAAGGTCTGGCAATGTGAAAAAATCATATTTTAAGGGGCTAGAAAGGGGACACAGGGTGACACCGCCCGCCCCTTAAAATATGATTTTCTCTGAAAGTAACGAATTACATTTACTCACGTTACTGTAATAGTGTAGTTTTGTTGTGCAGCCTACTTTTACGTTTTAAAGTAGTTTTTAAAAGCTGTACTTTTACTTTTACTTAAGTATGTTTTGTTTGAAGTATTGTACTGTGCTACATTTAAAATCACAACCGTTACTGATTAAAAAAAAAAAAAGTAAATAAAAAGGTCTCTGACATTGTTTTGGCAAAGAAAATTCTAAAATTGAAATGTTTTTTGTCGCTTTTTGAGTTTTTTTGTTCTTTTATTTAGGTTTTTGTAGCTTCTTTAGAGTTGTTTGGCTTTGTGCTCTTACCAGATGGACTGAGATTGAATTAAAGAATTATAAATACGATATTAAATAAGTGTAAATATAAAAAAGTATGTCTCCCCCCCTGCTGTTAAAGTAACTAAGTAACTTTTACTCTGAGTAAATTTTAATAAAACTACTTTTTACTCTACTTGAGTAGATTTTTATACCGGTAATTTGACTTATACTTAAAGCAGCCATATTATGCTCATTTTCAGGTTCATAATTTTATTTTAAGGTTGTACCAGAATAGGTTTACATGGTTTAATTTTCAAAAAACACCATATTTTTGTTGTACTGCAGTGCTCTCTCTCTCACTGCTGCAGATCCTCTTTTCACCTAGTCTCTGTTTTAGCTACAGAGTGAGACCTCTTTTCTTCTTCTGTACTATCTTTGATTGCACTGCACATGCCCAGTAGCTCAGATGTAGATCATGTCAGCTAGCTAGCTCCATAGACAGTAAAAGAAAGGCTGTTTCTACAACTTTGGTCAGTTACAAGGCAGGATTAGCTGGGAGACTTCTAAATGAGGGCGCACATGTAAGTAGTTCTTTTGTAGATTATGGTGAACTTGTGTGTGTTGTAGCAGTGCTTTGCTATTGAGAACGAGGTAGCATGCTAGCGTTAGCATTAGCATGCTAACGAGCTAATGGTTGCGGTTAGCCTGCTCATTTCGGCTTGTGACGTCACAAGCCGTGCCGATTTTGAACAGCTCACCCAGAGACTGAAGGCAGGACACATTCAGAAACTGTATCTCACTCTAAACAGCATGGGTGGATTTTTTTCAAAGTTTGTATGTGTGTGGAAGCACCAGAGACACAAAAGAACACCCTAAATCCCAGAAAAAGTGATTTTTTCATAATATGGGCACTTTAAGTGAAAGTTCATCAAAGTAATAGTACTTTCACTGAGGTAGAATATTTTTAAACTACCCAACAATATACAGGCCTACAAGTTCAGCTGAAATGATTACCCCATTAACCGTTGTGTTGTCTTCCCATCGACCACGCAGCTTTTTGTCATTCTGGGTCAAAATGAAAAAAAAGATTTTCAATGTTTTGGTCATCTTTTTCTACACTTTTGTGGCTTTTTTGTCACTTTTTCCGATGTCTTTGTCAATTTTAGTTTTTTAAATTTTATTTTTACGTTTTTTTTTTTTTTTTTTTTTTTAATCAAGTTTTTTAAGCTTTTTCTGGCTTTTTTGTCACTTGTTTTTTCCAAGTTTGTCACTTTTTCTGACGTCTCTGTCGAAGTTTTCTTGTTTTCTCCCACGTTTTTGAAGCATATTTGTCACTTTTTTCAACCTTCTATCAATTTTCTTTCAAATGCTATAAAATCTAATAAAATACCCAAATTAATTGAAAATAGTGAACTGATCATTTATTTTACACTAAAGAACGTTGTAGTGAACCATCCACGTTATTTTGTTTTTGGACAATTTGTTGAAAGAAAACCAAATTTTTGATATAGACACTTTTTGAAAATTGGTTTCTAAAATGGGAGGATATTTCTGCATTGAGTACTTTTACTTTTAATACTTTAAGTACATTTTCCTGATGCTACTTACATACTTTTACTTTAGTAGCATTTTCAATGCAGGACTTTTACTTGTAACAGATTATTTTTTACAGTGTAGTATTAGTACTTTTTCTTTAAGTAAAGGATATGAATATACCTCTTCCACCACTGCTACAGGGGCTCACTCAACTTCTTTTCTAACTCCCATCACTAGTGAATATGTCTATGTGAAACTAGATCTGCTTATGTTCAATATTTATTTTAAATATAATGCTAAACCATAGAAAACATGGCAAACATCACCAATCCGACAATTGTGATTTCCATTGGATCAGACTACTGTCACTTGGCTGCCTGTTCTGCCAATCTTCCCAGCCCTTGTCACATGACCAATTCATGTTTCCATGACGACTATCCAAAATTCTGATACCATGGATCCAGCACTGGAATTGTTTTGTTTTTTAAAGTGGCAGACTGAGCCTGTAGAAAATGTGTATCGTATTTGGATATTGTTAAAAAAGAAAACAATTGGAACTTATAATGAATGTGATATTTTTCATTAAGCAGAATGACATTACGTCATTCTATCCCATCCAATATGTCCTATATTTATAAGCAGATTTTTCTATGCTGTATTCTGACAAAATACCCCAGACTGATTATTGGTCCCCCCCCCCCCCCCACTATGCCACCCCACTTTTAAAAAATCCTGGAATTGCCCCTGGTTTCTTTCCACCTCTGAGTACAAGTACCTCAAATTTGTACTTAAGTACAGTGCTTGACTAAACATGTCCTTAGTTAGCCTACACCACAGCCCTGATACTGCAAGCTGAAAAGGTTAGAAATTGATAAAGAGAGAAGGGTCGAGTGCAAAGACAACCTGTTGCTTTGCTGGAAGCAGAGGGAACATTTCCCAGCAGCAGCGACTCCCCATGCAACTCCATGCATCACACACACACACACACACACACACACACACACACACACACACACACACACACACACACACACACACACACACACACACACACACACACACACACACACACACACACGCATCTTGGATGCCCAGCCCCGACTCAAGACCCCCGGTACACAACTTCCCTGCGACACGGTTCCCATCACTTTCTTTTGCTTCACTTAAAGACACATTTCTGGAGCTTTACGGTTTGCAAAGAATAAGAGGAATACAGGATCCACCGAAACCCCAAAGTAGGCTATATTTTAGAGAAGGGGGAACTTTTATTTTAAACGATGGCCAACTCTGGTGTTCAGCTGCTGGGCTTTTTCCTGTCGTTAATTGGCATCGTTGGACTGATCATCGGGACTATTCTGCCCCAGTGGAAGATGTCAGCGTACATCGGGGACAACATCATCACAGCGGTGGCCATGTACCAGGGGCTGTGGATGTCATGCGCGTTCCAAAGTACCGGACAGCTCCAGTGTAAGATCTACGACTCCATTCTGCAGCTCGACAGTAAGTAGTACTAAACCACACTGTAAAAATAGCCTGTTACAAGTAAAAGTCCTGCAGTGAAAATGTTAGGCTACTTAAGTAAAAGTATGTAAGTACCATCAGCGTAAGTACTCTATGCAGAAAGATCCTCACATTTTAGAAACTGGAAACGATCCAAACAGTTCTGTCAATCAATTAAGTGTTTAATCGGAGCTGATGTAATACAAGGTAGTAACTTTGTATTTTATAAACTACATGTGTTTTGTGTGCAAAAATCTTAATTTGTAAAGTAACTAGTAACTAAAGCTGTCAGATGAATGTAGTGGAGTAAAAAGTCCAGTATTTCTCTCTGAAATGTAGCGGAGTAGAAGTAGAAAGTGGCATGAAAAGAAAAGACTCAAGGAAAGTACAGGTAGCTCACTATTTGTAATGTACTTAGTTCCATCCGATCGCTGTCCATGACTGAGTTATGTCAATCCATCATCACTGTGTTTATTGCAGCAGGTGGTCTTTATGTACGAAACCATGTACAAAACTTTCTGCATATTCAAAACATCCCACGTGTTTTTTTTTTTTTTTAAGGAATCGTGTACATCTCAACAACACATCTGTTAGAGAATGATACCTTGCTAAAGCCAGAAGCTCCAAAGTTTAAATCGACTTCAATGTCTTTAGTTTTCACGCTCCTGTTGTGTTTTTTTTTTTTAACCCAACAGTGATGCCACACAAAATAGACACAGTTCTTGTTTTCCGTACATGTTTTGAGCTCCCTGAACAGTTATTTTTGGCCTCTTTTGGTGAGTGGGTTGTCTTTGATATGAGGGAGACAAATCTACCTCCTCTAAATATTATAGGGGGACATGTCCCCTGCACTGCCCCCCCTTACACATGCTCCATCAGAGCACTCCTCCACCTATGTGAGACCTCAATGGGCCACACTGTTATTGCAGATAACCATACTCAAGTTTTGTAACCTGCTCATCACACCATATTAATTAACCACACTCAGCAGTTATACTGCCCACTGTGATGGGGGGGCGTAGCACAAAATTCAGTCCCAGACCCCAGACTGTGAGCTACCACCACAGTGGGGAATTTTCTTCTTTATAAGTGGAGAAACAATTTTTGAAAGGAATTGGAAAGAGTAGTGTAATGCACAGGGGCAATGCACAATTAAACATGAACCTTGTATAAGAACAAGGAGAGATCTATTGTACCAGGTTGTAGCACAATTGCTATTTTCCAGCCGTAGTCCCTGGGCAGAAAGGGTAAGACAATAAATATTCAATGCAATTGAAGTATATACAATTGTACAAACACATTCACCCCTAATTTACAATAATACAAATGTGCAAAGTTGCATCAATAAAATTATCATGGGCTCAATCTCTATTTATTTCTTGAAGTATTCACCCACACATTGTCACATTCTGGGAAACCCTCCCAGCCCAGCTTACCTCCTAATATTTCCCAAGCACTCTCACTTTTACTACAGTACAGATGATGCCTTATCCAAATTTCAAGAGCTAATTCTATGATCCATCTTTGATAAAGACAGTTGTTTGCATAGGCATATATGAACTCAAAGCTGTATATGTTGTCACTATGGCTGTGCTTTTGTGGAAATATATACCTCCAGTGATAAAATGCACAACTCCCTAACTTGTTTTCCCCGGGTATCCCAAGATCTGGGCGACTGAGAACTTTGTAGCAACTTTCTGTTCTCTTTTTCGCCACCATGAAATAGAAACCACATTGCAAACGTCACAACCGTTGTTGCTTATTACTGAATATGTTGCCAAAATAAACAGCTTCAAACTTCAATAGGAAGTGTGACCATGGGAACCGCACTGCTGCAGCACAGGCATCTAAACAATCTGCTGTACTGTACATCACCTGACACATACACACAATGGCTTCAGGACGTCTCCCATGCAGAAATGCACATTCATTCATAGCAAACTGGGAGTTAATGGTTTTAACAGTTTGGGATAATAGCAACTGCCCTTCAGTGACAAGAGACCTGCAGACTTTTGGCCTCATTTGATGACATAATAGTATTAGAGGAAGCAGTGAGGCTTTGCTTTTGAAGCCAATTACAACCAATTTCTTGTAATGGACAGACGGTCTTATTTTTTTGTGTGCTAATTTTTATTAAAAACGGAGAATGTCTCTGCTGATATATCTGATAGAATCTATTTTTCTTTTGTTTAGAGATGTAATTTACAGCCACTGTATTGTGTGCCCTGCAGTATATACAGTAGGCTTACTGCCGAGATGGTTTACTAACCTGGCAACCAGCCTTGGGCCCCCAGACCCTCAGGGGCCACAAAGGCCCTTTTTCATCAGTCTGTGGTCATATGATAATATGCACATTTGTTTTGGAAGGAGTTTGACTTAGAAACATATCACTAGAAAAAGAAAAGAAGAGTTGATTTGTAAAAACAGAGAAAAGACATTTAAAAAAAATTAACAAAACAACACCAGTTTGATTGATATTCCCAGGATTGGACACAAAAAAGTAAAATAAATAAAAACAGAGGTAGTTGTTTTTGCAAAATTGAACCCTTTGTTGAATCAAAAACAGCCTATTTTGTGTAAAAGGCCCTATTCGAAGAAAAAAAAAAAAAAGAGATTGTGCAAATTGCTAAATAAATAAATGTGTTTTTCCCAAATGACCGCAAACACATTAATCGGGACCCACAGCTCATTATTTCCCCCAGGGCCCCCTACTGGGCTGTGGAGTAGCCTCCCTGTGGAATCGTGATTGGAAAAAAAAAATATGTTACTCAATGGTACAGTTGTGACTAGCTTTATATAAAGTAAGTCAACTTATATTTGTTAATCAATGTTGTAGCAATGTAACCTTTACTTGAGAAAAGCTACAGAGCCTCTACTACCGTAGAATATTCTAAATACTGTATCCATCCCATATATATATATATATATATATATATATATATATATATATATATATATATATATATAAAGTAGTACTGGATACTGAAAAGAACCTCAGAACCTGATATATTTTTTTGGAATTTAACATAACATATTTGGCACCACTAGGGGCAGAGTGGGGAGATGTTTTTACCATCAACGGCAGCTACATTGACTATTTTTCAAGCCATTTGATTTAAAAAAATAAATAAAAAATTGGCTTAAAATCTCTACATCATTTGGAAAAAAGACACGAAAAAAGTGAATCCTGTAGAGCCTACATCCTGTTTTGTATCTAATTGTTCTCCAACTGTCTTCATCATTCTGAAACCAGAACTACAAATGTTGAGGATGACTCATTTTCACTCCTGCCACTTAAAAAAGAGGCAAGACATGTCTGATGCTCCTATTTTTCAGTTAGGCTATACATAACATAGGTAGGGTAGGAATATGGAGTAAACAGCATTACTGATCTTGAATCCTATTCTTGTTTTACTATGTTGGAGTAGAGTTCAAAAATTGAATGGCAATATTTCCTCATGAATTGAACTTTTGCTCCGTTGATTTGCCTTTCCAGTCGGAAAGCTTGAGGGAGAAGTGACACAAAGTTGACTTTATTTTAAAATCTTAAAAGGTTTGGGACTTTTGAGAAAACGGAATGGAGGTGTGGCTTCTGAGGCTCCGGCCCTGGCGCACCACCTAACTTTTTTGTATCTTAAATCTGTGTAACGAATGTACTACAAAATAATCATAACCAAACCAGTATCTTCTGCGTCCCTTTTTTTCTGTACAGTAAAATGCAGCAGATGTGCTACATTTGTGAAGCCACTGCAAAGCTGCCATAGATGGCTCAGTAGCAATAATGACAGCAGTGTGATGTAGCTCCCAGCCAGGATACTGTGCATCCTGTATCACTCTCTCTGCATTTACTATATAATCCACCCTATTGTTCCCCATGTAGCAGTATTTTATAGAGTTAACCCCCCGCCCCGACTCTCCCTGTTCTCCGCACCATCCTTCCCTCTGTCTCTCTCCACCCACCCATCCCTCCCTCGCTGCTGGAGGGTTTTGTTTGTTTGGGCAGGGTAGTGATGGGATGGCTTAGACTGGCACAGACTGGTTCTAGGTGGACAGAGGAGGAGAGACAAAGGGGGGACTCACCCTGTGATAGGTTTATAGGATGAGGAGGGGGGTGGGTGGGTGGGGGGCACTGACAGATGAGGATCCTAGCAGTAGTGTTTCAGCAACAGACGGGTCGGAAACAGTGAGTGTGAGATTTGGTGTTTCTGTGTGTGCTGGTGTGTGTTCATGTGTATCCCATGGTTTCTCTTCCAGGAAAAGCTCACATTCAAATGTCCTGACAGGCTAATGTGAGTGTGATTCACAACCTTTGGACACACACAAAAAGCCTGGCTTATGGGTCAAGGCTTGTTGTTTTTTTTAGTCTCTCCTCATCATTTATCAGTTGGTGCTTCCACATTGCACTTGATCTTTTTGGTTGTTTTTTATAAAAGCTACACTCCCATGTTCCACAAAAACAAAAAGGCCATGTATTCACTGCCTCCACATATGGAGACCGACACACCTTTCCTTATGCATAATTAGTTTCCTTCTCTCTGTCTGCCCCCCAGGTTCGCTCCAGGCCACTCGTGCCTTGATGATAGTTGGCATCATTGTGTCCGTCGCAGGCCTGGGTGTGGCCTGTATGGGAATGAAGTGCACCACCTGTGGAGGGAGCGAAAAAGTGCGCAAGTCCCGCATCGCCATGACAGGAGGCATCATCCTACTCGTGGGAGGTGAGGATGCCATAAGTTGTTGATGACAATCAAGCACTATGAGGGGAATTTGATTACATATGGACGGATAACGAATGAAAGGGAAAACCAACATCAATGTGTTGTTCCACCACAAGCTGCAAGTACAGCTTCTGTGTGTGGAACCCTAGAGGAGGGATGAACAGCGTCCTTCGTGCTGTCTAACACGTCAGTCAAACATTTCCGGGTCTTTAATTGGATGGAGACCATAGACTGTATATAAAGATGGACGACGAAAATTATGTCCTCAAATGTCTTGTTTTATCCACAACTCAAAGATATTTAGTTTACTGGCTTAGTTTTTTTTCTTTTAAATTACTCAAACCAATTAATCCACTATCAAAATAGTTGGCTATTCATTTAATAGTCGACAACTAGTCGATTAACCGATTCATCTTTGTGGCTCTAACATCACAAAAACCCCACAAACTTAATGTAAGCCTATGGTGGCTCTACAGTGGAGGGGGTCCACCAAATTCTTTTGGAAAAATCAACTGGGAACCATGAACGTCTATACAAGATTTAGTACCAGTCTAGTCTGGCATTGCCAGACCTTTCTCCACAGCGCTGTGGAGAAATTCTGCAAGATGTCCCTCTTTACGGCCGGATGTCCGTCACCTTCCTCTTTCTTTGTGTTGGAATTTTAAACTTCCAAAACGTCCCGGTTAGAGAGTAAATGCCATAAATATGTACTTTTTAAATCTTTACAATGATTCCCCGAAAGAACCAAGCAGACCTGCCTTTTTGCACAATCCAAATTTTCTTCAAAACTTGCCATTTTGAGCGTGTAACGTTAGTTTGCTAGCTCGGAGGTTCCGGTTGCTGTTCCGTGAAGCGTCCGGAGTTTAGAGAGTAAACACAAGGAAAGCGAAAGGTAAGGGACATCTGGCGGAACTTCTGGCGGCACCGGAACTATTCAGTAAGTAAACCGTCTTTGATCCAGACTAGTGCCAGTCCAACTTGTACGTTAGATTTGGAGATATTTCACTCGATAGGTGAAATGTTTGACCTGCTCGTGGGTGTCGCTAAATGTCAGGGGATCCCCAAAGTCAGTAGGATTTATTCTCTGGCCACCATGGATATCTGTATCAAATGTTATGGCAATCCATCGACTCTTTGTTATATTTTAGCGTAGACCAAAGTGGTGCACTGACTGACAGATTACCATCCAGAACCACACAGCTAGTGTGTACTAAAAAATACAAAACAGAAATTGACATATGAACAGCAGAGGACCATCTCTTTGGAACAATCTACCAGCATCACTTCAGTCAAAAACATTTGAAACGGTCAAATCAACTGACTTTTAAGACTTCGGTTAAGAGATCGTATTGCTGCTTAGTGTAACTAGTGTTACTTAGAGGGGTGGCATCTTCATAAGAATTTTCTTGGCTTCTAACCTCCCCTGCATAATGTTTTACCTTGTATCAAGCTTTATTCTTGTATATTTTAATGATATGTAAATAAAATAATCTAAACTAAACAGCTGAAACGGTAATATGATACATTAGAAAAGAGTGGTGGCAAAATCATGTGTGGCTCTGGTGAAATGACTCTTCGCTGACCATGCCACTGTATGGGACCAATGATAATCCATATTATTGTCGATGGGACCTATGATAATCAATACAGACCTGGTTACATAACATTTCATCAAAACTCGCTTCATCATCACATTCTTGCCTAGGTCTTGTGTACATCACACAGTAGGTAGGAGGACGTTTGATCCCTAGTCCAAAAAGCTATCCTCCCACTCCTGTGCTGAATGATTGAAGAGGTCCAGTACTCCTGGCACTGATTCTAACATAAGAGGTCTAACTTGCTCTGGAGAGAACAGAAACACTAAAAGCTAATTGTGCTGGAGTCAATAGCTCGCCGCCTGGTGACTATAAAGAGGGTAAAAGCATGTCTACCCTCTCAGGTTTTGATGATGTGCTGATGGACTGATTGATCTTTGTTGTTGGCCTTCTCTCCTCTCAGGGCTGTGTGCCATCGTAGCATGCTCCTGGTTCGCTCATAATGTGATCCGGGCTTTCTATAATCCCTACACTCCAGTCAACACCAAGTAAGTAACCCCCTGAAAAACACAGCGTGTTCAAGTACTGTAATTAAAGAAATAGTTTGACATTTTGGGATATTTGCTCATTCGCTTGCTCGCCAAGAGTTAGATGAGAAGATGGATTCCACTCTCATATCTGTCAGTTAAATATGAAGCTACAGCCAGGACAGTTAGATTAGCTTAGCATAAGGAGAAAACAGGGGAAACAGTTAGCCTGACTAGCACCTCTAAAGCTCATTATTTACCATGTTATATCCACAAGTGTAACTACAACATGTTGTGGCTTTACGGCTATGTGCCGGACTATTTCTTGGCCCGGTGCAGTGACAGAGCTAGCCTACCTGTTTCCCTATGTTTCCAGTCTTTATGCTATGCTAAGCGAATTGGATGCTGGCTGTAGCTTTATATTTAACAGTCAGATATGAGAGTGGTACTAATCTCTAATTCCCGGAAAAAAGTCAATATGTGTATTTCCCAAAATGTCGAACATTTCATCTAAGTATTACTACTTCTACTACTACTACTACTACTACTACTACTACTACTACTACTACTACTACTTAACATATCATTTTAAAGCACGGGTCCATTTTGTTTGGATTTTAACTTCTAATCTGCACTTTTTACTCCATTAAAGCTATAGTTATTGTTACTTTGCATATTAAGACTATAAATAAATAAGAAAAACATGAATTATTTCTATACATTAACAACCATACCATACAACCACTAACCATACAAGTAGTTCAAATGAGCTCCATCTTAACCTGCTGCTTACACATTGATGAATCATCATTAAAAAATCAAATATTATACAGTAAGAATATTATACAGTAATTCTGCATTTTTTTATACTTTGGTATTTTGCTGATAATTCTGTAAATGTACAGAACTGTTATTTTAAATGAATACATTTGATATACCGGTAATTGTATTGCTGCTTAAATTGAAACAATGTAACTTCTGATCAAAGAAATAACACATTTTTCATAATACACATAAAAAGTTCTATATAAATGTAATAAAACACACCCTTGATCAATGTAATACACTCTGGGGGTTTTCTGCTACAGTCGTACTTTGTCTGGTATGACCAGAAGCTTATGGAGGCTAATCTTAGCTAATGTTATCAAACTCATATTTGCTGGTTTTATGAATCCCCAATCCCATAAATGCCACTTATGTCCACAGTGGCTGCTATTGAGCAGTAGTCTCACTTTAAGTAACAGACCTGAGTACAGCTTTCACCATTGCCAGTTTGAATGTTTGCAAGGTTTAGAAATCAGTTTACTTTTAAACCAAACTGATGAGATAGAGATGCTGTCTTGTGTGTAGCAGCAAAACAGAAAAATACATTTAGCCAGAAGTTCAATTTGTCACTGAAAAAAATCCAAACCTTTTATTTTGAAATAATTGCTCAACACCATCTTGTGTTCCCCAGGTTTGAGTTTGGCGCTGCCATCTTCATCGCCTGGGGCGGCTCCCTCCTAGACGTCCTGGGCGGAGCCATGTTGGCCGCATCCTGTCCACGAAAGAAACAGGCGTCTAAGTACCCGTCCATGGGCACTTCCCGCTCTGGTCCGCCAAGCAGCACTAAAGAATATGTCTGAGAGCGCCTCCTACAGCTTTGGACTCCAACAGAAGCTTAACACCCCACCACCCCCATTCCCCACCCCCCCTTCTCATTTTTTGCAGCAGCAGCGAAGAGTAAAACTGAAGATGTATGGGAAGTTGTGAATCATAGAGGCAAATAATTACTGAAATGGGACTTTCTTTTCTTTTTTTCGTCAGGCAGACCTTCGATAACCCCTTGATTATCACGCAGCACTCTCAATTGTTTTATGAATGATGTCTCTCACCCCGACCACACATTCCACGATTGTTTACAAGTGACCTTCACAAATCCATTATAATTAGATCCCCCTGACTTAATAGACAAGCCCTCGGGGCGTAACCTCTCGAATTGCGGCCTAAATGGTGGGTTTTAGCCAACAATCGCACCTTCACGTTAGCACCAGTGTCTATTAGCGTTTGCCATGTAATTGAAAGTAATCAATTCCAGTTCGGTGTCTAGGCTGCGACTCACGGGCTCCGCGCAACAGAGACACGGGGTGACAAAACAGTGTTTTATATGAACCGTTGGTGGTTTTTAAATAGACGCCACGATGGGCAGGGTGTGACTTCACACACAGGGCTCAGTGTGTAGGGTGGCCTGTATCACACAGGCCTTTTACTACAACACTCACTACAGGCCCTGCAGCTCTTCGTACCAGTCTGTTACAAACCCTGCTCAGATATGAAATATTTTCTTAAGTAGTCACTGTGCCGTTATCACTCTAACAGCTTCCATATCAGCCACTATGAGATTAAACTGCCTCTATTTATTTTGACAAATGTAGGATGAAGTTTTGGCTTCTGTGTAGGTTTATATAATAGGTAGATCACTGTGGCCCAGTTTGAGCTTTCAGAGATTATAAAGTCAGATTTTGTATTAAGATGAACAGTGTCAGCTGTTTTTTTTTTTATGTCATAGTTTTATAAAAAAAATGTTTTGGCTCATTTAGCAAATAATGGTGTAATGAAAAAATGAGTGAAAGGACATTTGTATATATGTCCAAAAGTACTTAAATAAAAGATATTGCAACATTGGTAATTGCGTGGTGGTCATAGCTGAGTATTTTTTTCTACAGTGATAAAACACTAATCTGGTATTTCTTTATGCAAAACAGCAAATGCTCCACATGACGCTGTGTTCTCCAAACTCTCCTTTCAATCAACATAATTTACTTCGATCCAAAACGACAAAACTGCAAAATTGTTATTTAAAGGGGCGCTATGCAGTTTTGGCCATTTCTTCGCTGTTTTCTCGCTTTTTGCTGGCAGGTTTCTCTACAGAGCTCCCCCTAAAGCTTCAGAATAGATATTTGGCAGCTCCGATGTTTACTTGTGTCTGACTCCTCGCTCGGTCAGTCTGCCGTTTCCTCTTTCTCTGTTCCTCCGACAATGCTTTCCTAGCTTTCTGCTTCTTTTTTGCCGGCTCAGCCATGACGATAGCCTGAAAAACTCCATCGCTACCTTGTTAGTCGGTTCCTGAATGGGCGTATGTGTGCAGTGCCGTGAAGCAGTTCGTTACATCGCGAGACCTGATATCCTCTCACAGGTGCTAGGGGGAAGCGAGACGACCACCATTCAACTCGAAAAAAGTCATATAACCATTCCAATGACTCCGAAGCTGTTCAGTTAAGGTAAATTAAGCCAAAAAAAACGGCATAGTTCCACTTTAAGGTAGCAAAAAGAAAAACAACCTTATTATCACTAAAGAGCATCAAAATATTTTTAGGTCCCTCTCCACTCAAAAATGTGTTGAGATTATTGTTACGGCCCTCGGATGAGGAAATGTGGGGGGAAGCTTCTAGTGACTTTTCAGCAGTAGGTGTAATTTTAAGATTTTTTTTATATCCTAGACACATTCTTATTTAAAGCAGACTATGTTTGTATGTACTGTATGTGTAAAACATGTCTGGAGGGGATCTTTAGGCCTGCAGTATTTGAGTCTGTTTACTACTCTACTATTTCTTGCCTGTAATTGGCATTAGGCCATATCACACTACTGTAATATTAGGCTTAAAAAATGCTTTAGGTGATAAATCCAGCCTTGGCATGACTGCTGTGGTGTCATCACAGGTAAGTGTGACCAGATTGTGCCACTGAAAAACTCAGAAAGAGACGATTTATGTTTTTTCAGATGAGCTGTTTTTCCCACTTTACATTTGCTTCTCATCTACATCTCAAATGCACTCCCTGTTGTATTTGCTTCTGTTTCTTTGTGGACAAACAGCAGGTGAAAAAAAAATAACCTGGTATGTCCCTTTACATGTGACTGTGTAAACCAAACTTGCTGCGATGTGAGGCCGGAAAAAGTCACAAAGTATACAGAGGGATCACTAAACCTACTGTAGCTGCTGAAATAAAGGTGAAGTGATACATGGAAGAACCATTGCAGACTATAGCACATTGTCAGTAAAGTCATGTACCAGTGTGTCAACTCTGTCACTTCACATACATCCATTTTTTTTGTATTCTTTTTGTGACTGATCTCATCTTGAAGTCAAACGTTTAAACCTCTGCATATGTTCACATCTTGGACCTTCTTTTTTTTTTTAGAAAAAACTATTGTTAGGATCGAGACTCTTTTTTTATGTGACAGTTTAAAGTTACATAACTGTGTGAAACAAACACAAGCATTAGCAGTTATGTGAATACGTATGTAGTTACCATGTTATGTACCATTGGCGTCAAAACAGAATTCCACAAAAGATTCATCTTTTATTTCCCAAGATGCATTATGAAAAGTTGACCATTTCCATGCAGATGGTAGCCACGACCCCAAACAACACCCTTTGAGTCAGAGAATGGGCTGTGAAATGCAGTGCTTCCGTGAAGCAAAAACAAAAAAAAAACAGTAAAAGTGAACTAGTAACAACTTCACAGCCAACTAAGTAACATGACATCAGCATGAGCCTTTACAGACAATAGCATGTCATCCCAAGGTCCACTGCAATCTTTTAAAAATGACCCCAAAAAACACCAGTGTTCAGATTGTCTCAGCGGTGAGAGCTAATCACAGACAACTGCTTGTTTTCATGATCTCATACTGCAATTAAGTAAAGGAGGACATTATCTTTTAAAAAGTGTTCACCTGAACCTTAAAAAAAAAAGACACTATGACGCCATCTGGGTGTGGCTTAACAAGCAGATTACTGCTGTAAATATGAATACAAAGTTAAGTGCTGCTCATTATGACATGTCTGCGTGCGGATCCATTTTAATTAGCAACCTGATACAGCGTTAAATATCACTTGGCAATTGATTACAAAGAATTAGAATTGTACACGTCTTTAATCACAGTTGTCTGGCCGACTGGGAAACCCTGCCTTTGAAAAACCAAACATAAAAACCCCTCCATAAATCTGTCGTTTACGATATTTTACTGCAAGAGTCTGCAGCCCAAGCCAACAATAAGCTTAGGAAAAATGTTGACTCTGCGTGATCTAAAGAGCATCACGGTGGTGTGATTTCAAATACTATAACATTTAGCCCTTTAATAACAGGATACCAGTTACGTGTTTTGATGATTTTTTTTTTTTTTTTTAAGCAGACTCCATGCATAGAATTCTGCAACATGTCACTGCACATAACAGGCATTCCCACAAAGTGCACCATTTGGAAACATAAATAAATCTCAGTTCTAGATGACTGAAGCAATTTCCATTCAGAAACGAGTAAAAAACATGTAGAAGCCATAACAACACGTGTTCTTCTCATTTTTTTTTCAAACAAATAATTAGCAGTAGTTTTTTTTTCCTCCTTTCTGTAATTAGCGAGCTTTTTATCCAATGGATATTAGTACACCACTTGCATCAGTGTGAGATGAGTGATAGTCATTGCACAACCAAAGCTTAACATTCCACCTGTGTGTTACACATTAACAGGCGTGTGTTCTCTCCCCCCCTCACCTCCTCCCCACACACACAACCAACCCTGCAGACAATCAGAAACCTTCACCGGAAAAAAAAATAAAAATAAACCAGGCAGGGCGAAGGCTGCTTCTCATCGAACCGTTCGCTCAGTGCAACTTTAGAAATGTAGCCCTTGTTAAGTAGCTCTGAAAAATATAGACACTTCCTTTCAAATCTTTCTCTCCAGTGCTGATAATCTACTGCCTACCGAGGTACAGAGTAGAGAGCGATGCAGTACAATCTATTCACAGTCTGACCAAAGGTAAGTTAAATAAACACTATGTACAGTCAGGGCCTATAGGCTTCAGCTGCTGCTAAATGAGCCGTTGGGTGTGCCTGGTTGAGCCCATCAGAGGCTTCAGTATAGGACACACGACAGGATCAAAGGCCAAGATCACTGACGGGGAGTTTTGGCATCCTGGGA
The DNA here is from genome assembly GCF_008315115.2 of Sander lucioperca. Taxonomy (NCBI): domain Eukaryota; kingdom Metazoa; phylum Chordata; class Actinopteri; order Perciformes; family Percidae; genus Sander; species Sander lucioperca. Next base: position 29,268,868 of record NC_050181.1, read on the forward strand.
GATTTCTGTTGTTTGTTGGCACTTCTTGGTGAAGTTTAAGAGATGGGCGACAGGGATACAGGACACTGCCCGTTGTTGTTCATGATGTCATCCAAGTCTTCATCGTCCAAGTCCACTGAGGAGGAAAGGTCAAAAGTCAGAAAGGTGTGCCTCGACGTGAAGAATGCATTGATATAAAATAGAATGGAAAAATAGAACAGCTTACATCTATTTTGTCCATTTAGAGATTAGTAGATTAGTTCTCTTAAAAAGGGACAGTTCATCCCCAAATCAAAAATACATATTTTTCCTCTTACATGCAGTGCTATTCATCGATCTGGATCGTTTTGGTGGGAGTTGCCCAGTGAGTTGGAGATATATCGGTCATAGAGATGTCTGCCTTCTCTCCAATATAATGGAACTAGATGGCGCTCGGCTTGTGGCGCTCAAAAAGGCAAAGAAAAATACATTTTAAAAGCTCAACAGCAATGTCTCTTTCCAAAGATCCTGACCCAGTAACTTAAGATAATCCACCCACCTGGTTGTGGTTGTGAGCAGTTTCATGTAGGAACTATTTTCTTTTTTTACTAAACTACAATCGCCAACAGTATCACCACGCACTCATGGAAATCTCTACGGCAGCGATCTCCAACATTGGGCAACTCGCACCAAAACAATCTAGACTGATAAATAGCACTACAGCTAAAGCAGCCTACACATGATCAGATGATGGGAGGTAGGGCGCAGAGCATATTGCAGTCAGAGAAGTGCAGCGCAGGTATACGTCGTCATTGCTTATGGCTTTCGTTGCGCCTTAAAAAAAAGGTCAGCGGCAGCCGGTTCAAAGTTGAAATCATTTGAGCTACCCTTGAGCGCAGTGCTGAGCGGCAATTCGGAGCCGGCGCGCCGCGCCAAGGGTAGCGCTTCCTCCCGAGTTGTCGCCACCGCTCTCCCCATAGGAACACAACGGCACAGCCAGCGCAGAGTGGTTTTACTGCGGATCATGTGTAGGCGGCTTGAGAGGAAAAAAATAGATTTTTGGGTGAAGTGTCCCTTTAATGGAATAGTTTGACATGTGAGGAAAGTTGCTCATTCGCTTAGCCAGTCTAGCTGTTTGTTCTCGTTTCCAGTCCTTATGCTAGGCTAAGCTAACCGGCCGCTGGCAGTCACTTCATATTAAGCAGACAAATGTGACAGTGCTATCAATCTTCACGTCTAAGTCTCGTCAACAGAGTGAATAAGCAGATTTCCCAAAATGTCAAACTTTTGCTTTAAGCCTAGAGGTCTGGCATGTGCATAGTTTTGGCATTGAGCATGTCCTAGTTATTGTTATTGAAATATGACCTATTATTGATAAGGAGCAAACTTTTTTGAGCAATGTTTGAACTGCTGTTAGTTTGGGTTGTGTTTTAGCCACATGCTAGACAAGATGCTACCTTTCAAATAAAGCCACAAAGACTCCAAAAAAAGGGTTAAAATGTGTGAGTCCCATCCCTGCTTCAGAGGCTGCAGTGTTTGCAGATTAAGTTAATACGATAATGTAATGGAGCACAGCCTCGCAGACATTACGGGCTCCAACTATCAGCTACGTCTGAAAAATCAATTCAAAATTCAACCAAATACTAAAAAAAAAAAATCCCAATCAGAATTTGCCTCCTTGCTTTCGGAGGAAAAACAAAGCATGGAGGTAATAAAAGAATGTGATCATTGTCCAATCGTAGAAGTGGTGTGTATTGCTCTCTGAATGATTACATCATTACTGCAGCCCTACAAACCTTGCATGTGCAAATAATGAGTTACCATTGTGCATTAGTGGGCATCCGTAATATCTGCTGTGTGGTCTGGGCAGATTTTAGATTTAGATCTTTTACTGTCCATAGGGAGCCTTTTTTCCACAGCCAGCTATATACATATATTCAAGGTTATGCTCTTATTGTGTTCTTCAGTATACAAACGTTTAAAATGTTTTCTTTGCTGGATAGGGATTCTCATTTTTGTACATCATAGATCACCACCCCCATTTAAAAAAGTCTGCTTTAGGTGTCCCTATGCCTATACGTCATATGGTGATGTAGGAATGGATTTCACTCCCTTGACAGATCGCTTAAGAAAATAATGTGTAGGCCTATCGTTTCTGAATATTAACTGAAGAAGCATCTTCTGAAAAGAGCCTTCAAAATGAGTTTTTGCCTTTTCGTCTTGGTCATTACAATAGTGCTGATGTGCTTATGTCATCATGTAATTGAAGTGCCAGTCCCTCACCTTTCTTGGTTCGACCTATCTGCCCCAGCTTGGGTGCCCTCTGTCCGAGTCTCTGAGGGTTGGCTCCCCCGCCGTCGCCGTTGACCTGGGGGTGTCCCGGGTTATACTGCCCAGCCGGACCCGGCTGCCGGGGCGGCCCGCTGGGCTGGATGAGCTCTGGGATACCTGAAGCTCCGTACATCTCTAGAAGGCTCCTTCACCGTATTGGCCGCTAGATGTCCGCACAACCCAAGCTCTGTGTCGTGTCGAAAAGCTTCTCACTTCCGCAATGGCATTCAACAATGAATGTTTGAACAACAGACGACAGAATGTGGGAAATAACAGAGAGAAAGTCCTCGCAGCCTGGGAAAGAAAGTAAATACGTTTAGTCAAAAATAGCTCTCATACGTCAACGAGCGGTCAGCTCTTGGCACGTGCGCACAAACACTTCTCCGCTGTTTATGTTGAAATAAACGACGTAACTCATATGTGTTTGCTACTGTATTACAACTAACAGGTGTAGCAAATGCCTTCCTGGTCATTACAATGGCTGAGCAGTACAATAACGTGTCTTCCGTGCGGTCTACTCACTGTAATAAACTGCTTTTCGGCACGCTTCAAAAGGCAACATTAAGCTAACAGGTCGCTTCCTCTAAAATTCCTTTAGGAATACGTTAAATATGATTTAAAAAAAAATGACCTCACCTTTTCTTCACCGATGATGCAGTAAAGAGCTGGATCCAGTAAAAGCGGCTTCTGAGAACAGTGTTGTTGTTTATCAGAGCTCTCTCTCTCTCTCTCTCTCTCTCTCTCTCTCTCTCTCTCTCTCTCTCTCTCTCTCTCTCTCTCTCTCTCTCTCTCTCTCTCTCTCTCTCTCTCTCTTGGCACACACCACCGAGGAAGCGTCGATTTAAAGGGGCCACTCGTAGTTTCTTCGGCATTGGGGATTTCCTCGTATTGTGTCTTGACTGAGTTGACTCATAGCGGCATGCATGTGCACACGTCACCGTGCGGTTGATAGAAGGGACAGTGCTGACATTTGGGATTATACAGTGGAGGGGGTGTACGTGCCAAAGTTTCGCGAGCGTAGTGCGTGCGCACCTTCAGTAATGATAGAGTGACTCATGCGCCAGCCAATGACAGGCACTGCTCAGTAATCCCCATATAGGCTATAACACATGCTTTATGTCAGAGGCAGCGGTTTACGTCAGCTCACTTAAGTGCAGGTATATAAACACATAATTATATTACACAAGAGAAAAAGAAAATAACTCCCCTCTTGTTCCCTTAGAGGACAACCGGCCGCTTAAAAATCTGCCTAAATAATTTTATTTTCCATTTTTACTGAGTTAATTTTTTAAACCTGCCTCAGTCCTGATCATAACTACCAAATATCCATTCATTTTCTGTATGTTAACATAACGCCTGTTGTTGTTTTTTATAAAGAAAGAAACACAAATATTAAATTATTTTCTGTATACTGGATACTAGGAGGATTGTTTATTTTTTTCAGTCTGGGATATGTCAATGATTAGCAGCAACATTGATTTTGATGCATTGCATTTCTAGTTTAAAAGTCTATGATTGCATCAAACACTGCACTGCTCTACAGCAGCAATACCCCTAGTATACCATGTATTTTACCTGTAGGGAAAACATAAGAAAATGGCTCAATTTGGTAAAAAAAATAACTACACAATTAAAATTATAAAGCCAGGGCTCTAGAAAGCCTGAATGCTTGATTCTAATGCCATAATGGCTGTGGGATACAAAAAAATGTTTCAATGGGGACATTTTGTCCTTAGGGTCTGAGTGTCTGTATGTTGACCACACATTTTTTTGCAGTCCTATTATAGAAGCTGAGGTTGAACTTCCAAAAATTCAAAAACGTATGCAAAATGCATACAGCCAAAATGATTGAAAAATGAAAAAACCTAAAATGTCCCAAGTGATGCACAAAGGGTTAACCCCTTAAAGGTCCAATGTGTAGGAATTTTTCCCATCTAGCGTTGAGATCATATATCGCAAACAACTCTCTCGCGCCACGCAGTTCAAAGTACGTATTACATTTACGGTAGCCTTCACGCTTCAAAAAGCCGGTCTCTTGCTCTTTTCAATACCCTTTTTCTTTTTCTGGGCGAAGAAGAAGACCCCTGTTCCCGAAATTTGGATTTTGAATACGTGTAGTCCTCCATATTTCCTTCTTCAAATTTGCTGGGGCCGGGAAGCTACAATACCCATTAGCAGCATTAGCAGCACCTGTGAGTTTATCATGTGACAGCGAAAACGTGAAAGGCGGAGCAATATGTCCTGTATGTCCCTTACCGGCTAACGTATTCCCAGATGGCCCATGAATATGGAGCGTCTACCCCAGTTCATGCGAATGCAAATGTAAAATTTCAAGCCAAAAGAAATACTTGGAATTGATGGTGGTGGTAAATATTCATGGAAAAAAGACAAGTTTGTGAACGGGCAACACAGATTTTGATAATGAACAACTAAACACGTTACACACTGGGACTTTAACATGTAGTTGTTACCACTCATTCCCTTCCTTTGAGTTTGGAAAGCATCAACTTATTCCACATTGTCGGACAGTGGCCAATTCTGTATTAGCTTATTCTTCATTGAAGCTATACAATGTATACATTACCCCTCAAGTTAAAAGTTCTAGGTTTGAACCATGTTTTGCTGAACAGCATGAGTTTGTAATGACTGAGTGTCTGTTGGGTTTAATGATTTGCTCTCTCCTTGCCTATGTTAGTCCAGAGTTGACCATTTTTGCATCATGATTTCAGGCAAAGGTCAAGCCAGAAACAATAGCAATCTGTTCTTTATAACCAAGGGTTGGCCTCTGTGGATCGGGGATAGGACTCTGTATGTTAGGTTATGATTAGGCGATGCAGAGGTGACTGGTTTGGTTCAGACTAGGTAAAGGGTAACTCAAAATCAATGAGGAAACACAACTTTGACACTGACTCAAGATCGGTGAGTCCATTTAACTATTAAGCTATAACAACACAAATAATAGATTTATTTGATGATTTAAATCAATAAATGATCAACTGAACAATGTTTATATGACAGTGGTTTACAATCAGGGTGATTCTGCATATTGATAAAAAAAAAAAAAAAAAAAGACATGCATAGCCACATTTTTGTGTTCAGGGGGTAAATAAAAAGCCAAATACTATATGCTCTAAGATATAAATCCGTAAAATAACAGCAAAAAATTCTGGCAGCTTATTACCAGGACTTTGTCCCATAATTAAAAAACAGAACATTTTCTTTTAGGCCTATATAATATCTCTTATACTAAGCTGCTCAGTTAGTAAGCGCAAACGTTAAAAGTAGACCTTGACAGAAATTTAAAAAATGTCGACAAACGGCAACAAACGTGGAAAAAAACAAATAAAATATTGGATAAGGCTTCAAGAAATGGTGTTTGGTGTTTTAAGCCCCCAACGTCAGCTTCCAGGCAGCGCTGCCTGGAAGGCACTAGGATTAGGCAATGGTTAGGGTTAGGTGCCTTGAAGTCGACGGTGGCAGCGCTGCCTTGAAGTAGACATTGGGGGCTTAAAACACCATCGAGCCAAGAAAGGCGTCAATAACGGACTTCTAAAAAGTCGAGGAAAGTGTCTCAAAGGTCGAGAAAAGTGATAATAATGTCCGGAAAAAAGAAAGAAAAAAGTCAGAAAAAGCGCCAAACGTCGAAAAAAAAAGACATCATAAAAAACCGTCAAACGTTCAAAAAAAAAGTGACAATGTGGACTTTAATCTCCCAAACCCTCCATGGACGACAAAAGTTGTCGGAGCACAAATTATGCAATTTGAAATGTAAAAAACAAAAATACAACTCGTCCTTGGACAAATTCTGTTAAAATATAACATAACTGTTTATACACAGATATTTCTAAGAGTGTGTAAGCAATTGGTGTGAGGCTGATTTTAGTTTATGTATTGTCACTGAAACCAGTAACCTTCCATCTAAGATACACTGACACAGTGCACTGCACAGGAAAAACTCTAGAGTAAAAGCTCAACTCCATGTTTGTGTTTGTAGGAATGTGTTATCTCCATTGTCCATCGATTGGGAGATTAACCACACAATACCCCCGTTAGCGGGCTTGCCAACACTGATCTGTCCTTAGATCAAACTCTGCAGACCCACATGTGCGTGGAAAGGGTTGGTATATAATTCTCTTCTCCTGCAGAACAATCCAACAGTTTGTTTGTGAACGGAGCGAACACACTGCCATCATGTCCAGAATCGTAGGTGTTACTCTCCTGCTCATCATTCTGGTTGACACCTTCTACTGCAGCACTGGTAAATGTAAACAGAATTTGTACTGGAATTGTTTCTGCATGAATGCATCTTTAAAAGATTATTTTTTGGGGCATTTTTAGGCCCTTATTGACAGTACAGCTGAAGACATGAAAGGGGAGAGAGAGAGGGGGAATGACATGCAGCAAAGGGCCGCAGGTCGGAGCCGAACCCGGGCCCGCTCTTACCTGCTGAGCTACCCGGGCGCCCTGCAGGAATGCATCTTATGATCTCGCCAACATCGACAACACAGGAAATTATACAAGGCGGTTGATGGGTGATGTATTATTGTTTCCACGTAAATGATTTCTTGCTACTTTTTTCCACTGTGTACAGGTTCCCATGCTGGGTTTCCTGTGTCCAAAGTGCACATCCGCAAGTGCAGGTGCAAAGGTGAGTGTCCGTTGGTCTTTTATACATTAAGGTTAAACATTTGCAATGGTGACAATCAGCATATACGACAGCATATATATGACTTGACCATCATTTATTGAAGAAACTAAGGTTTTGGCTCATCTGGACCTTGAACAGTGCGGGATCTTCCTTTTTCAAGTCTAATGTCTTATTTGTGAATGTTAAAGCACTTGCATCAAAGAATTGTTAGAAGTGCGAATTTTTTCTTCTTAATGCATCAGCATAGCATAGAAATTATGCATTGGCAGCACGGTGGCCCAGTGGTTAGCACTTCTGCCTCACAGCAAGAAGGTTCTGGGTTTGAATCCAGGTCGTTCCAGGCCTTTCTGTGTGGAGTTTGCATGTTCTCCGTGTTTGTGTGGGTTTCCTCTGGGTGCTCCGGTTTCTTCCCACCATAAAGACATACATGCTAGGTAACTAGGACTACAGTTGAAAATTAGCTGACTGGCTAACACTGGTGCATTTACAGAAATGTTGATTAATGTGCATTGTCCTAATCAAATAAACTTACAAAGGAAAAGAGCTTGATCATTGGGGCTTTTATAATACTGTATTGGGGGGGTCTCCTATTGGCTTCAAAGATTTTGGTTTTCTCCAGACTTTTCTGCCATTGTATCAACTACTACAGTCTGTTGTCAGGTAAAGCAGACAAACAGGCATCGCATGTGATTATGACCTGAGTTTCTATGCTGTAAATTGCAGTGACCGCCTCTATTTTCATTGCAGTTTTTCCCAATGGAAAAATAAAGTGTCGCCACCCTCTGCTTCCCACAAACCACGTCGAGAAACAGAAGCTGATCAAATGCTTCTGCAGCAAGGCAAACCATCACAGTGAGTGAACTGACATTGCACGTGGGTGCGAGATAGAGATTTGTCTTTTTTCTGTGCGAATATTTAGTAAAGATCTTTAATTTGTTTGCATTTTTTCCCTCTTATTTTGCAGAGTTTCCAGAGTTGAGGGCAGCCTGCGCTACATGGCGTCCTAGTTTTCCAATCTCCCTGGTATGAATGAGTGGAATTATGCAGAGAGAGCGGGAGTGAAAGACCTTAAACACGGCTCATTATGAATCATTTCACATCACGCAAGATCAAATGATTGCATTACATTAACCATTACATCCCATTATATCACGTCACTTAATAGTCACATCATGACATGAAATTACATCACATTATGCTTGCTCTTGGGGGAATTACTGGAATTGCTGTGTCTTTGTAAATTATAGAGTGTGGTTTAGCTCTATCTGTAAAGTGTCTTGAGATAACTATTGTTATGATTTGATGCTATAAATACAATTGAATTGAATTGAAGTATGCATCACCTTATCCTTGCAATATACTATAGATGTCTGTGACCTTTCATACATCGTAAATAAAGAAATATTTTAATTGAGCAGACTTTAGTTTTCTTCTTTGTTTGTGCATGTTTGAATTTAAGCGCAGCTCAGCAATTATGTGATATTTTGGGATATATGAAAATTCACTTTTTGCAGAGAGATAGATAAGAAGATGGATACCTGTGTGCGCAGTGAATATAAAGCTACATCAGTCGATTTAGCTTAGCATAAAGACTGGAAACAGAGGAAGACGGCTAACTGATTCCACCGAATGCAAAAAAAAGGTCATCTCATTTATTTAATAAGCAAAAAGAATAGTGTCAAAATTAATAATCAGCCATTTAATGGGGGTTGTGTGCTGGATTGTTTTCCTGCTTCCTGTCTTTATGCTAAGCTAAGCTAACAGGCTGCTAGCTCCAGCTACGTATTTACCAATTGTGAGAGTGGTATCTCTTCTCTCATCTTGCACAAAAAGAACATTAACTCAATATTTCCAAGAATGTTGAACTATTGCCTTAAAGTTTTTTTTTTTTACACTGAAATGGTTGTGAAATAAATTACAACACTGGTTGAAACATTCATCACAGTTCCAGGTACAACATTACATAAAGTTCTGATACTTTCACTTTTGTTGTTGTTGGAGAGCAACAACATTGACGCTTTGTGTAGAAAAGCCCACCAGCACATTATATGCATGTATGTTTACTGTAAGCTTGGACGTTTTACTGTTGACAACACCTCCATGAAAAGGTTTTATTGTCCTCACATTCTCCTTTGTCAGCTGGCACAGGTCCCTTCACCTCAAAAAACAAAAACAGGCTGCAGGGGATTGTCAAAGTGTGTGGAAAAATTGCAGGCATGAACTTGAAAAACCTTTCTGGCTAGCATAAAGTCAGGGATCTGAAGAAGGCTCAGTCGACCCTGGCAACCAGCCAACCCCTGTCCCAGAAGTTGAAGTTTCCGTCCGGCCGCAGATACAATCTGCCAAGATGCACGACCAATAGACTTTAAAAAACTGGCCTTTTTAAATAACTCAATGTGATTCTTTTTTTTTGAAACTGTTTATGTTATATCCCTAGGTGCAATATAGTATAGAGTATTTTTACAGTATGGTATCAGTACTTTGGATCTGAATACTTCTTCCACCACTGGATGTGATACTTTGTTACCCACCATGCATCTCACCTCTGTTAATCCCCTGTGTCAGCTGCAGCCCCTATAGAAGAGGAGACCAGTTTTTGCTTGATAGGGGTAGGATTCATGTTTCACTCAGGACAATGAGAAATCCCATATCACAACAGAGGCATTGTTTTCTGTTGCATGTCCAGCTCTAGAAACCCTCCCAAATGGTAGAATTCCAAAGCTTGCTTCTCATCGGGGACTACAGGTGGAAATTAGCAATTGTTGCTATAACCTGGCCCAAGACATATTCTCTTGTATTACAAGTTTAATAATGTTTATTTGTGCATTGTCCCTGTTTCAAATAAATCAATTTCCATTCCATTCCATTCCATTCCATTTGATTTGATGCATTTTTCACTGAGCAGAATCTTTTGAAAGAGACAATAAACAATAGTGGAAGAAGTACTCGGATACTTTACTTAAGTAAAATTACTAATACCACACTGTAAAAAAAGACTCTGTAACCAAGTACAATTCCTGCATTGAAAATGTTACTCAAGTACAAGTATTTAAGTATCATCAGAAAAATGTACTTACATTATTAAAAGTAAAAGGGCTCAATGCGAAACTAGTAACTAAAGCTGTCAGATGACATTCATCTGTGGAGTTGAAAAGTACAATATTTCTCTCTGAAATGTAGCGGAGTAGAAGTAGAAAGTGGCATGAAAAAAAACAAGACTCAAGTAAAGTACAAGAACCTCAACATTTGTACTTAAGGACAGTACTTGAGTAAATGTACTTAGTTACATTCCACCACTGGTGTTAAGTTTGTAAAAATGCAAATAATTCTTTGTGTAAATGATGTACAGCCAAAATTATTTTGTTCCTGTATTGTATACATGTGTTCCTTTAGGGAAATGTTGTATAATCTGATTCAACTGTTTTTTGATTTAAAAAATAAAAATAAAAAATCAAATAATCAAATTCATTTAACTTACATTTTTCATTTTTGTTATGTTGTATGCCATTATAACTGTGTTGTAATGCCAAAAAGTCATTTACTTCTGGCCATGGTTGTGCTTGTTAAACTTGCAGACAGAGTGACAAATGAACCCACAGTGAGTAATAATGTGACAAGAGCAAAAAAAAACGCTCAGAAATGGCTTGGTTTTTACACAGTTAAATATCAGCCTAGCTTCAAAATCTTACTCTCAATGATACACTGGTGATAAATAATTAAAAAAAAAGTGTGATGCTATGTGATGACATTTTGGGCTTTCTCACGCCGCTTGCTCAACTGTTATACATGGGTGCACAGTGGCGTAACTCTAAAACCAAAACCACCTTCTTTTCCACAATGGCAATAAGATAAGATAAGAAAAACATTGTTGTCCGTCACGAGTGACAGAAATTTGTCTTTGACAGGGCAGGCTCAAATGACCTAAAATACAGTATAAGAACATAAAGATACATATATAAACAGTGTAATAACATTGACTTTAAAACATGTGCAACATGCTAAAACAGTGCAAGAAGAAGCCTGAATGGAGCTGTTTGATGCTGTCTATGTATGGCTGTTTCAGTGTGGTGATGGCAGTGGGGATGAAGGAGTTTTTATATATTCTATGTATATTTATATATATTTTTTTAGCAAATGGGACTCTGTAGCGTCGCCCTAATGGCAGTAACTGAAAGGATGGGTGGGGGGGGGGGGGAATCCTGTGTGATTATAGTGGCTTTCCTGAGTACCGACCGGGTGTGAAGTTCTATAACTAACTGATAATTAATAACTGATTTAGTGGAATTGACCTAACAAGTATAATGACACTGACTAGTTATCTTTATTATCCCGGAGAGGCAATTTTCAAGTAACATAAGTTTCATCAGAGGAAAGGCACATTTTTAAAAAAGAAACTTAAATCTCACCTTCATTTCACTTATTTTCTTTTGTTGTAAGACATAAGTGTTTTCCTTTTTTTTTTTGTCTTTGTGAGCTACCCATGTGTCATGTTATGTAATAAAGTGTAATGACATTTTTGAATAATGTTTTCTTGGGTTTTTGTGTGTTTTTTTTCTTGTTATTGTGTTTTATATCTGTTAGAGTTTATGTTTCTTTTCTCTTCCTGTACGTGTCATGAAATGTTTTAATATTGTCTGATTTATAGGCGTAGATTTCAGGGTGGGAGTGGGGGGGTGATGGGGGATGCAGGGGATATGTCCCCTCCAATATTTAGAAGAGGTAGATTTGTAGGTTTGTATAAAAATATGAAAGAACCCACTCCCTAAAAAGGTAAAAAATAACCGTTCAGGGTAATCAAAACATGTACGGAAAACAAAAACTGTATCTACTCTGAATGGAAGAACACAACCGGAAGTGAAAAATAAAGATAGATTTCTGTAGATTTAAACTTCGGAGATTCTGGCTTTAACATGGTCTGATTCTCAGACCGTCAAATCAACAGATTTGTTATTGAGATGTACACGACTCCTTAAAAAAAACATCCTGTAACACGTGGGATGTTTTTAATATGCAGAAAGTTTTGAACAATACAGGAAAATATAATTTCCTTCACATAAATAAAGACATTTCCACCCTCAATTGTTGCATAAAAAATCCCCAGAATGCAGGAAATGAAGTGTTTGACGCTCAAAATTATTTTAGGGGAAAAGTTATGTGTTGAAACAGACTCCACCGCAACTCTCAGTTCTTTTAAATCAAGGCTAAAGACCTTTCTTTTTCACTTTGTTCACTTCTTATACTGCACTGTAACTTTTATTCTCGTATATGATCTGTTTTAGTATTTTTAATTGTTACTGAAGTTACGTGGTTGAAAATTGGGACTTTATATGTAAGCATATAAAGAGAATTCAGAAGTAAGTCCAGTGGGACCGGCCCGTTCTGGGAACGGCAAGGATTGGGGGTGGATTACGTGTATAGAGCAACGGCTAATACATTGTCCCACACTAGCGTCCTATAATAACGTATTTGTTTTTATATTTTTTTTATTGTTTTCAACTGCTCTTTAATGTTTTATGTAAAGCACTATGAATTGCCCTGTTGCTGAAATGTGCTATACAAATAAAGCTGCCTTGCCTTGCTTTGAAACAAAACCTACGCCCTTGGTCTGATTTAATGTTGTTTTTGGACCCCAGGAACAGTGGTGTAGTCTACGTGATACGCAGGTATACGCAGTATACCCACTAAGAAAGCTCCAGGATTTCCATATACCCACTTAAAAATGTGCAATGACACAACAACATACTTTCCATTATAGTTTTGTTATATTTTGAATTGTCATCTGTGTTTTCCTTCGCATAGGCTAAATAAAGGGATTTCCACCATAAATTAGTGCATTAAAGTGTAACAGAATGCAGGAAATGAAGTCTTTGATGCTCAAAATTCCCTTGGGGGATGACACCCAGACCCCATATGTCCATTCTGGTCCATATATTTATATAGTACAGTATACCCGCTAAAATACATTAGACTACACCACTGCCCAGGAAGACTAGCTGGTCATCTAGGGCGTCAGCTGTGGATCCTTATAATAAAGTATGAACTATAAACTAGTAGCCTAAAGACACAGTGTCTGGACATCCTTTTAGACATTAACTAATCTCTCACTGTGGTGTCTGAATAAACTTACTGCAGGTCAGCTGAGTCAAGTGTCATGGGAGTGCATTGCCTTGTTTACCCATCTTATCTGGCAGTTTCATATTTACACCAAAACACTGCAGTCAAGCAAAGAGCACACACACACACACACACACACACACACACGCAAAAGTCAAAGTAAGAAGGCAGAAATAGAGAAAAGGTCCCACAGAAGATAACAAAACTGTGCTTGTTTTTTTGGGGGGGGATTAAACAAGCGCAGACAGGTAAGTCATCTATTGTTTATCGAAACAAACCTGGTTACATATTTTTAGTTCTACTTCACTGATGTAAATCATTCTGCAGAGTATAAGCAGTGGCTGGCTCTGAGCCGCACATGTGCCGGAAATAAATTGGAACGTTCCGGTGGAATTTTTCTCTCCTGTGTGGCTGGAGAACAGAGCTAGAGAGGAACTCATGCCAGGAGACATGCTGTGTTTAATCTTTAGTAAGGGTTAGGGGCATGGACCTTTGTTCTGAGCACCTCACGGGTTTGTTGAGCTTATCTTTTGACTGAGATAATGGTTTCCTGTGGATGTTGGCTTTGGCCAGAATTATGGGCCGCGGATACAGAGTCGGCTGCTTTGTGTCCTCTTTTTATTTATCTGGTGGAGATGTATAGAGGTGATAGATTACAAGGGGGCCAGCAATCAGCACTAGCACTAGGCCAAAATTCCCTTTAGATGCAAACTAGTAGATCAGATAGCAACCCCAATCTCCTGAAAGGCTTATATTACTAGAATGTACTACTTATGTGTTTGCCATATGTGTTTTGGAGGGAATAGAACATGCTTCCTAGATTCCTGGTAACTTTCTTTTTCAAAATAAGTGTTTGAGATCAAACAATCTAAGTGGCAGATAGCAACTAGTACACTTTTTACTAGTATTTGTACTAGTAATTCCGTAACTGTAACTAGTAAATCAGAAATACAGGCTAATATACCAAGTTCATATGAAGGAATTTTATGTAATAATTTGTCACAGGTGTTTGTCCATATATTTAGATTTTTTGGATTAATAGAAATGTCCGTTGAAGGCCAGTTAAAGGTATACTGTAAATCTATAGAATATTGAGTTTTTTTGGATTAACAGAAATTAGATTAGATTAGATTAGATTCAACTTTATTGTTATTGTGCAGTGTACAAGTACAAAGACAGCGAAATGTAGTTTGCGTCCAACCAGAAGTGCAAAAAAAAGCAGAAAAGTACAATGCGATATTCAAGTATAGACAGGTGGTGCATAGGCAGAACAAGAAATATATTGCAGTGTTATAAGAGCAGAATAAATATGGCTATTTAATATGAACAATGTATGAACAACACATGCAGATATGTGCAATGTAGTAGCAGTGACATTATACTAGTAGTAAGAATAATATAGATATAGATATATGCATTGTATTAACAGAATATATAATAAGAAAAACAGAATAAATATGGATATACTGAATAAACCATATAGACAGATACGTAGTAGTACATACGTATGTACAGCTATGTGCATTATACGAATAGTAAGAATAAGTGTATGTGCAGGATGAATAGTATGAAGAGCAGTAGAATGTGGCTATGTATAGGTGTAATTACAGTGTGTACATCTGTAAACAAATAAATAGAACAGTATGGGGGGGGTTAGAGTTCCGTGAACTTAACAGAAAAGGTACTGATCATTTTCTGCCAGGACGTTATGCGTTTTTCTATGGATTCTTTTTCTTATTTGAGTATATTAGTTTTATGCCACTTCATATTTCTGCTTCACTTATATTACTTTATACATTCATATTTCACATACAAAGCAAATCATCAGCTTGTACATTGTTTTAAATCCAACAAACCAAATGAATGTAAAATAGTTAGAAGTAGCGCTGTCTCGATCAGATGCCACAATAAAATGCTCCTTGCATGAATGTACCAGTAATAATAAACCAATATTGTAATATATAATAACTAGAGTTGTTCCGATATCAATACCACTTTGGGAAATAACTCTGATATCGGTATCGGCGAGTCTAAGCACCGATCTGATACCACGTAATTTTTTTTTAAAGTAGTTTATTGATCTTTTTTCCGTCATGACTGACTGTCAAACTAGAGAATAATAAAAAGTTCAATAGCATTTATCCTTTATATGTATCTAACACAGGGTTTGGTACTCCGTACCGGCCGATATGCAAGTTAAAGTATCGAAATTGGTATTGGAAAAGAAAAAAATGGTATGGAACATAATCTAATAATACTTTACTTTGACATGTGCGATTCGGCAGCTAGTGAAACATTTTGCTTTAAATACTTTAAGTACATTTGACTAATAATACTTTATTATATATTATAATAATAATTTTCAATGCAGCCGTTTTTCTTGTATTAGAGTATTTTTTTCAATTATGCTATTGCATTATACCTCAGTAAATGATCGGAATACTTTGTTTAATTCATTTGATTGGAAGCCTCTACGGTGTATAACTCAGAGTGGAATAAGCATTATTATGTTAAAAGTACAACATATGAGGGGAACCCATCAGTAACAGCTATTCATAATGTTTGAACATACAGTATGAAGAGCATCAAAGCCATAATAGTGCCCCTATCTTTTCATCATGACAGTTCATTTTTAATGTGGCGGTATTTTAATTGTGTCCCTACCTCTCTATCATGGTCGTTCATGGCCAGCTCAGCCATGCCTCGACAGGTGGTCCAGGTCCAGCCGGAGAGCAGGGTTCAGGAGGCAGGTCAATGGAGTACTGGCCTGTGTGAGTGCCATAAAGACGTGGGTGACTGTAAGTGTGCAAACATAATGAAGTATATACATTATACTCTTATAATTTATAACTGTCAGAAATATTATAACTCTTTATAATATTTCTGACAGTCTCTGCTGAATGCAGAAAAATGCATTTCCTGAAAAGATGAAAGCCTAAACCGTCATGTCATGTTTTTGTGTACTGTTAGTTGATCTACTGTGTGCGTGTGTGCGTGCGTGTGTGCGTGTATGCGCAGGCTGCTTTGCCCTGTGCTGCCTCCCAGTGTTCACCTGTAAGGTGACCAGTGCAGTGGGTGCCTGTCCCTGTCTGCCTCTGCTGGACTGTATCGGCTGCGTCCCACCGGCATCTCTCGCCATGAGGGCGTCTGTCAGGGAACGATATGGCATACGGGTAATACAGCACAGATTTCACTATTGAATACAACATATAGTATTTCACACATTGTGGGTAAATGTAATCTTGATTTAGAGTGTCAAGGCAAAAAAGAAAAAACTGAACTGTGCTTGCTTTCTATTCAGTGAAGAATTCTACTGCATTTGTCTGTATGTATTTGCATTTTCTGTCGAAATAAAAATAAAAAGCTATAGTCTAGTATGTCGTAAAAAGTGATAAAAAAGCCATAGTATAGTATGTCGAAAAAAGACATAGTATACTATGTTGAAAAAAGTGATGAAAACGCCATAGAATAGTATGTCGAGAAAAGTGATAGTATAGTATGTCGAAAAAAGGGATAAAAAAGACATCAAGAATACGTTGAGAAAAGCCATAGTAGAGTATGGTGAAAAAAGTGAAAAATAAGCCATAGTGTAGTATGTTGAATGAATTGATATAAAAGCCATAGTATAATATGTTGAAAAAAGCCATAGTATAGTATATCGAAAGAATTTATGAAAAAGACATAGTATAGTATGTCAAAAAAGTAGTAAAAATGCTATAAAATAGTAGGTCGAAAAAGACATAGTATAGTATGTTGAAAAAGTGATGAAAAAGCCATAATATAGTGGGTCGAAAAAATCCATAGTATAGCATGGCAAAAAAATTATAAAAAGCCATTGCATAGTATGTCGAAAAAAGCCATAGTATAATATGTCGAAAAAAGTGAAAACTGATCCATAGTATAGTATGTCGAAAAAAAGTTTATGAAAAAGACAAAAAAAGCCATGGTACAGTATGTCAAAAAAAGTGATAAAAAAGACGTAGTATAGTATGTCGAAAAAAGGGATAAAATGCCAAGAAAAGGTAAAAATAAGCCATAGTATAATAAGTCAAAAAACAAATGATTAAAAAAGCCATAGTATAGCATGTCGAAAAAAGCCATGGTATAGTATGTGGAAAAAAGTGATGAAAAATAAGCCATAGTATAGTATGTCGAGAAAAGCCATAGAATACTATGTCGAAAGAAGTTATGAAAAAGCCGTAGTATAGCATGTCGAAAAATAAATGGTATAGTGTGTCGAGAAAAACCATAGTATAGTAAGTCAAAAAAAAAATCATGAAAAAGACAAAGTATAGCCTGTTGAAAAAAGCCATGGTACAGTATGTTGAAAAAAGGGATAAAAAAGACATAGTATAGTATGTCGAAAAAGGACAAAGTATAGTATGTCGAAAAAAGCCATGGTATAGTATGTTGAAAAAGTGACAAAAAAGACAAAGTATAGTATGTCGAAAAAAGAAATAGTATACTATGTTGAAAAAAGTGATGAAAACGCCATAGAACAGTATGTCGAGAAAAGTGATAAATAAGCCATAGTATAATATGTTGAATGAATTGATATAAAAGCCATAGTATAATATGTCGAAAAAAGCCATAGTATAGTATGTCGAAAAAATTGATAAAAAAAGCCATGGTATAGTATGTCGAAAAAAGCCATAGTACAATATATCGGAAGAATTTATGAAAAAGACATAGTATAGTATGTCGAAAAAAGTAGTAAAAACACTATAAAATAGTAGGTCGAAAAAGACATAGTATAGTATGTTGAAAAAGTGATGAAAAAGCCATAATATAGTGGGTCGAAAAAAGACATAATATAGTATGTCGAAAAAAGTAGTAAAATTGCTATAAAATAGTAGGTCAAAAAAGACATAGTATAGTATGTTGAAAAAAGTGATAAAAAAGCCATGAAATGGTATGTCGAAAAATTCCATAGTATAACATGGCAAAAACAAATGATAAAAAAAGCCATAGTATAGTATATCGAAAAAAACTTTATGAAAAAGACGAAAAAAGCCATGGTACAGTATGTAAAAAAGAGGGATAAAAAAGCCATATTATAGTATGTCGAAAAAAGTGATAAAAAAGACGTAGTATAGTATGTCGAAAAAAGAGATAAAATGCCAAGAAAAGGTAAAAATAATCCATAGTGTAGTACAGGGGTGACCAACCAGTTAGGTATAAAGAGCCACAAAAAAAAAACGCACCATAGCAAAAAGCCACACAACACATTCACGTCCACACTACAACAGCAACAGTGTCTTCCAGATCTAATGACAGTCATAATACATAGCAGTTTTCATAGTTTTTTCTCACTTAGATTGACTCAGTGGGAAACCTGACAGTCTTTGTTATCCACAATCCTTTTCAGGTCTTGCTTGAACTCGGTTGTGGCCACTCGAAGCAACTCTCTCACTCATTTCTCGCTAAAGGGGCTTTCAAACAATCGGATTCAGCAGTGAAAGGGTTAACGAGGAAGGTGATCTGTGGCCGCTGTTTTTCCTCAGGTTGCAGAGTCTGTCCTCAAAACTCTGCTGCTTTATTTTCAATTTTAAAATAATTGGCAAATGTATTGGCAGATGCATTCAAATGTGTTTTTTTTTACTTATCTGAAATACTGTATGTTTCAGAAAAGTTAAAAACAACAATCAACCAATGACACAGCCCCCAGCCAAACAGTAAGAGCCTCACAGGAGCAGGCAAAGAGCCGCATACGGCTCAAGAGCCACAGGTTCGCCACCCCTGGTGTAGTATGTCGAAAAAAGCCATAGTATAGTATGTGGAAAAAAGTGATGAAAAAGCCATAGTATAGTATGTAGAAAAAATGCATGAAAAAGAAATAGGATAGTATGTCGAAAAACGTGAAAAATAAGCCATAGAATACTATGTCGAAACAAGTTATGAAAAAGCTGTAGTATGGCATGTCGAAAAAAGTGATAAAAACGCCATTGTATAGCAGGTCGAAAAAGACATGGTATGGTGTGTCGAGAAAAGCCATAGTATAGTATATCAAAAAAAAACTTCATGAAAAAGATAAAGTATAGCAGGTCGAAAAAAGCCAAGGTATAGTATGTCGAAAAAAGCCATAGTATAGTATTTTGAAAAAAGCCATAGTATAGTATGTCAAAAAAAGTGACAAAACACCATAGTATAGTATGTCGAAAAAAGCCATAGCATAGTATGTCGAAAAAAGTGATGAAAACACCATAGTATAGTATGTTAAATAAAGCCATAGTATAGTATGTTGAAAAAAGTGATGAAAACAAAATAGTATAGTATGTTGAAAAAAGTGATAAAACACCATAAGATAACATAATAAATCTCAAGTATTATAAGTAAATTGAGACTACCTTTCCCCTTCATCCATTTCAATTATTTATTCCTGGAAATTATGTCATCAAATATTACACCTGTGAGTTTTGAACACACAACATTGTGTTTTTCAAACAATCTCTTATCTCCCTGAGCTATCAGACATGATAGCTACATAGATTGTCGATGTGATAAAAAAGCCATAGTATGGTATGTCGAAAAAAGGGATAAAAAAGCCATAGTATTGTATGTCAAAAAAAGCCATGGTATAGTATGTCGAGAAAAGCCATAGTATAGTATGTCGAAAAAAGTCATAGTATAGTGTGTTGAAAAAAGACATAGTATATAAGTCGAAAAAAGTGAAAAATAAGCCATAGTATAGTATGTCGAAAAAAGTGATGAAAACGCCATAGTATAGTATGTCGAGAAAAGCCATAGTATAGTATGTCGAAAAAAGTTATAGGATAGTGTGTCGAAAAAAGACATAGTATAGTATGTCGAAAAAAGGCATTGTATAGTATGTTGAAAATAGTGATGAAAACGCCATAGTATAGTATGTCAAAAAATGCCATAGTATACTATGTTGGAAAAATAAGCCATAGTCTAGTATGTCGAAAAAAGTGATAAAAAAGCCACAGTTGGTATGTTGAAAAAAGCCATAGTGTAGTATTTCAAAAAAAGCAATAGTATAGTATGTCAAAAAAAGTGAGAAAAAAGCCATAGTATAGTATGTCAAAAAAAGTGACAAAAAGCCATAGTATAGTATGTCAAAAAAAGTGACAAAAAAGCCATAGTATAGTATGTCAAAAAAAGTGACAAAAAAGCCATAGTATAGTATGTCGAAAAAAGGGATAAAAAAGCCATAGTATAGTATGTCGAAAAAAGTGATGAAAACGCCATAGTATAGTTTGACGGGAAAAGACATAGTATATATAGTAAGTCGAAAAACGTGAAAAATAAGCCATAGAATACTATGTCGAAACAAGTTATGAAAAAGCTGTAGTATGGCATGTCGAAAAAAGTGATAAAAACGCCATTGTATAGCAGGTCGAAAAAGACATGGTATGGTGTGTCGAGAAAAGCCATAGTATAGTATATCAAAAAAAAACTTCATGAAAAAGATAAAGTATAGCAGGTCGAAAAAAGCCAAGGTATAGTATGTCGAAAAAAGCCATAGTATAGTATTTTGAAAAAAGCCATAGTATAGTATGTCAAAAAAAGTGACAAAACACCATAGTATAGTATGTCGAAAAAAGCCATAGCATAGTATGTCGAAAAAAGTGATGAAAACACCATAGTATAGTATGTTAAATAAAGCCATAGTATAGTATGTTGAAAAAAGTGATGAAAACAAAATAGTATAGTATGTTGAAAAAAGTGATAAAACACCATAAGATAACATAATAAATCTCAAGTATTATAAGTAAATTGAGACTACCTTTCCCCTTCATCCATTTCAATTATTTATTCCTGGAAATTATGTCATCAAATATTACACCTGTGAGTTTTGAACACACAACATTGTGTTTTTCAAACAATCTCTTATCTCCCTGAGCTATCAGACATGATAGCTACATAGATTGTCGATGTGATAAAAAAGCCATAGTATGGTATGTCGAAAAAAGGGATAAAAAAGCCATAGTATTGTATGTCAAAAAAAGCCATGGTATAGTATGTCGAGAAAAGCCATAGTATAGTATGTCGAAAAAAGTCATAGTATAGTGTGTTGAAAAAAGACATAGTATATAAGTCGAAAAAAGTGAAAAATAAGCCATAGTATAGTATGTCGAAAAAAGTGATGAAAACGCCATAGTATAGTATGTCGAGAAAAGCCATAGTATAGTATGTCGAAAAAAGTTATAGGATAGTGTGTCGAAAAAAGACATAGTATAGTATGTCGAAAAAAGGCATTGTATAGTATGTTGAAAATAGTGATGAAAACGCCATAGTATAGTATGTCAAAAAATGCCATAGTATACTATGTTGGAAAAATAAGCCATAGTCTAGTATGTCGAAAAAAGTGATAAAAAAGCCACAGTTGGTATGTTGAAAAAAGCCATAGTGTAGTATTTCAAAAAAAGCAATAGTATAGTATGTCAAAAAAAGTGAGAAAAAAGCCATAGTATAGTATGTCAAAAAAAGTGACAAAAAGCCATAGTATAGTATGTCAAAAAAAGTGACAAAAAAGCCATAGTATAGTATGTCAAAAAAAGTGACAAAAAAGCCATAGTATATTATGTGGAATGAAGTGATGAAAACGCCACAGTATAGTATGTCGAATTAAGCCATAGTATAGTATTTCGGAAAAAGTGATGAAAACGCCATAGTATAGCAAGCCGAAAAAAAGCCATATGATAGTATGTCGAAAAAAGTGACGAAAATGCCATAGTATAGTATGTTGAATTAAGCCATAGTATAGTATGTCGAAAGACGTCATAGTATAGTATGTCGAATAAAGCCATAGTATAGTATGTCGAAAAAAATGAAAAATAAGCCATAGTATAGCATGTCGAAAAAAGCCATAGTATAGTATGTCGAATAAAGCCATAGTATAGTATGTCGAAAAAAGTGATGAAAAAGCCATAGTATAGTATGTCGAAAAAAGGGATAAAAAAGCCATAGTATATTATGTGGAATGAAGTGATGAAAACGCCACAGTTTTTGTATAGTATAGTTTGAAGGGCAAAGACATAGTATATATAGTAAGTCGAAAAAACCCATAGTATAGTTTGACAGGAAAAGACATAGTATATATAGTAAGTCGAAAAAAGCCATAGTATAGTATGTCTGAAAAAGTTATAGTATGGTGTGTCGAAAAAAGATATAGTATATATAGTATGTCGAAAAAAGTGAAAAATAAGCCATAGTATAGTGTGTCGAAAAAAGTGACGAAAATGCCACAGTATAGTATGTTGAATTAAGCCATAGTATAGTATGTCGAAAGACGTCATAGTATAGTATGTCGAATAAAGTCATAGTATAGTATGTCGAAAAAAGTGATAAAAAAGCCATAGTATAGTATGTCGACTAAAGTGATGAAAAAGAAATAACATAATATATCTTAAGTATAGTAAGTAAATAGAGAGTACCTTTCACATCATTTACTTTAATTATTTATTCCAGGAAATTATGTATTCAAATATTATACGTGTGAGATTTGAATACACAACCTTGTGTTTTTCAAACATTCTCTTATCACCCTGCGCTATAATACCTGATACTAAGCTCTGTTGTCGTGTGATAAAAAAGCCATAGTATAGTATGTCGAAAAAAGTGAAAAATAAGCCATAGTATAATATGTCGAAAAAAGCCATAGGATAGTACGTCAAAAAAAGTGATAAAAAAGCCATAGTATATTGTGTCGACTAAAGTGATGAAAACGCCACAATATCGTATGTCGAATAAAGCCATAGTATATTATGTCGACTAAAGTGATGAAAACGCAATAGTATAGTATGTCGAATGAAGCCATAGTATAGTATGTCGAAAAAAGTGATGAAAACACCATAGTATAGTAGGTCAAAAAAGTGAAAAATGAGCCATAGTATAGTATGTCGAACAAAGCTATAGTATAGTATGTCGAAAAAAGCCATACTATGGTATGTCGAAAACAGCCATAGTATAGTATGTCAAAAAAAGTGATAAAAAAGCCATAGTATATTATGTCGACTAAAGTGATGAAAAAGCCACAGTATAGTATGTCGAATGAAGCCATAGTATAGTATCTCAAAAAAAGTGATGAAAACGCCAAAGTATAGTATGCCAAAAAAGAGCCATATTATAGTATGTCGAAAAAAGTGTTGAAAACATCATAGTATAGTATGTCGAATAAAGCCATATTATAGTATGTCAAAAAAGTGATGAAAACACCATAGTATAGAATGCCAAAACAGAGCCATATTATAGTATGTCGACAAAAGTGAAAAAAAAGCCACAGTATAGTATGTCGAAAAAAGTCATGAAAACACCATAGAATGTCAAAAATAGCCATAGTATAATATGTCGAAAAAAGTGAAAAATAAGCCATAGTATAGTATGTCAAAAAAAGCTATAGTATAGTATGTCGAAAAAAGCCATAATATAGTCTTTCGAAAAAAGTGAAAAAATCGCCATAGTATAGTATGCCTAAAAAAAACCCATATTGTAGTATGTCGAAAAAAGTGATGAAAACACCATAGTATAGTATGTCGAATAAAGCCATAGCAACGTATGTCGAAAAAAGTGATGAAAACACCATAGTATAGTATGTCGAAGAAAGTCAAAGTATAGTACGTCGAAAAACGCCATAATATAGTCTTTCGAAAAAAGTGAAAAATAAGCCATAGTATAGTATGTTGAAAAAAAGCCATGTTATAGTATGTCGAAAAAAGTGGTGAAAAAATCATAGTATAGTATGTCGAAAAAAGCCATATTATAGTATGTTGAAAAAAGTGATGAATACACCATAGTATAGAATGTTGAAAAAAGTGAAAAATAAGCCATAGTATAGTACGTCGAAAAAAGTGATGAAAACACCATAGTATGGTATGTCGAAGAAAGCCATAGTATAGTATGTCGAAAAAAGTGAAAAATAAGCCATAATATAGTATGTCGAAGAAAGTGATAAAAAAGCATAGTATATTATGTCAACTAAAGTGATGAAAACGAAACAGTATAGTATGTCGAATAAAGCCATAGTATATTATGTCAACTAAAGTGATGAAAACTCCACAGTATAGTATGTCGAATAAAGCCATAGTATAGTATGTCGAAAAAAAGTGAAAAATAAGCCATAGTATAGTATGTCAAAAAAAGCGATGAAAACACCATAGTATGGTATGTCGAAGAACTCCATAGTATAGCATGTCAAAAAAAGGCATAGTATAGTATTTTTAAAAAGTGACGAAAATACCACAGTATGGTATGTCGAAGAAAGCCATAGTATAGTATGTCGAAAAAAAGTGAAAAATAAGCCATAGTATAGTATGTCAAAAAAAGCGATGAAAACACCATAGTATGGTATGTCGAAGAAAACCATAGTATAGTATGTCGAAAACAAGTGAAAAATAAGCCATAGTATAGCATGTCGAAAAAAGTGATGAAAACACCATAGTATAGTATGTCTACTAAATCTATGAATATGCCACAGTATAGTATGTCGAATAAAGCCATAGTATAGTATGTCGAAAAAAGTGATGAAAACGCCATAGTATAATATGTCAAAAAAAGCCATAGTATAGTATGTTGAAAAAAGTGAAAAATAAGCCATGGTATAGTATGTTGAAAAAAGTGAAAAATAAGCCACAGTATAGCATGTCGAAAAAAGCCATAGTATAGTATGTTGAAAAAAGTGAAAAATAAGCCATAGTATAGTATGTTGAAAAAAGTGAAAAATAAGCCATAGTATAGTACGTCGAAAAAAGTGATAAAAAAGCATAGTATATTATGTCGACTAAAGTGATGAAAACGCCACAGTATAGTATGTCGAATAAAGCCACAGTATAGTATGCCAAAAAAAGCCATATTATAGTATGTCGAAAAAAGTGGTGAAAACATCATAGTATAGTATGTCGAATAAAGCCATATTATAGTATGTCGAAAAAAGTGATGAAAATGCCACAGTATAGTATGTCGAATAAAGCCATATTATAGTATGTCGAAAAAAGTGATGAAAACACCATAGTATAGAATGCAAAAAAAAGCCATAGTATAGTATGTCGAAAAAAGTGATGAAAACACCATAGTATAGTATGTCGAAAAAAGTGAAAAATAAGCCGTAGTATATTATGTCGACTAAAGTGATGAAAATGCCACAGTATAGTATGTCGAATTAAGCCATAGTATAGTATGCCGAAAAAAGTGATGAAAACACCATAGTATATTATGTCGAAAATAGCCATATTATACTATGTCGAAAAAAGTGGTGAAAACATCATAGTATAGTATGTCGAACAAAGCCATATTATAGTATGTCGAAAAAAGTGATGAAAACACCATAGTATAGAATGCCAAAAAAAGCCATAGTATAGTATGTCGAAAAAAGTGGTGAAAACATCATAGTATAGTATGTCGAATAAAGCCATGTTATAGTATGTCGAAAAAAGTGATGAAAACACCATAGTATAGTATGTCGAAAAAAGTGATGAAAACCCCATAGTATAGCATGTCGAAAAAAGTGAAAAATAAGCCGTAGTATATTATGTATACTAAAGTGATGAAAATGCCACAGTATGGTAGGTCGAATTAAGCCATAGTATAGTATGTCGAAAAAAGTAATGAAAACACCATAGTATAGAATGCCAAAAAAAGCCATAGTATAGTATGTCGAAAAAAAGTGGTGAAAACACCATAGTATAGAATGCCAAAAAAAGCCATAGTATAGTATGTCGAAAAAAGTGGTGAAAACATCATAGTATAGTATGTCGAATAAAGCCACGTTATAGTATGTCGAAAAAAGTGGTGAAAAAATCATAGTATAGTATGTCGAAAAAAGTGATGAAAACACCATAGTATAGTATGTCGAAAAAAGTGAAAAATAAGCCATAGTATAGTATGTCAAAAAAATTGATAAAAACACCATAGTATGTATGGTATGTCGAAGAAAGCCATAGTATAGTATGTCGAAAAAAGTAGTGAAAATACCATAGTATAGTATGTCGAAGAAAGCGATAAAAAAGCCATAGTATATTATGTCGACTAAATTGATGAAAACGCCAGAGTATAGTATGTTGAATAAAGCCATAGTATAGTATGTCGAAAAAAGTGATGAAAACACCATAGTATAGTATGTTGAAGAAAGCCAAAGTATACTATGTCGAAAAAAGTGATGAAAACACCATAGCATAGTATGTCGAAAAAAGTGATAAAAAAGAAATAAAATAATATATCTTAAGTATAATAAGTAAATAGAGAGTACCTTTCCATCATTTAGTTT
The DNA here is from genome assembly GCF_008315115.2 of Sander lucioperca. Taxonomy (NCBI): domain Eukaryota; kingdom Metazoa; phylum Chordata; class Actinopteri; order Perciformes; family Percidae; genus Sander; species Sander lucioperca. The sequence continues at coordinate 29,295,141 of NC_050181.1, forward strand.
AATTATTTATTCCTGTAAATTCTGTCTTCAAATACTACACCTGTGAGATTTGAATACACAACCTTGTGTTTTTCAAACATTCTCTTATCACCCTGCGCTATCATACCTTATACTAAGCGCTGTTGTCGTGTGATAGAAAAAACCATAGTATAGTATGTCGAAAAAAGTGAAAAATAAGCCATAGTATAGTATTTCGAAAAAAGTGAAAAATAAGCCATAGTACGTCAAAAAAAGTGATAAAAAAGCCATAGTATATTGTGTCGACTAAAGTGATGAAAATGCCACAATATCGTATGTCGAATAAAGCCATAGTATATTATGTCGACTAAAGTGATGAAAACGCAATAGTATAGTATGTCGAATGAAGCCATAGTATAGTATGTCGAAAAAAGTGATGAAAACACCATAGTATAGTAGGTCAAAAAAGTGAAAAATGAGCCATAGTATAGTATGTCTAACAAAGCTATAGTATAGTATGTCGAAAAAAGCCATACTATGGTATGTCGAAAACAGCCATAGTATAGTATGTCAAAAAAAGTGATAAAAAAGCCATAGTATATTATGTCGACTAAAGTGATGAAAAAGCCACAGTATAGTATGTCGAATGAAGCCATAGTATAGTATCTCAAAAAAAGTGATGAAAACGCCAAAGTATAGTATGCCAAAAAAGAGCCATATTATAGTATGTCGAAAAAAGTGTTGAAAACATCATAGTATAGTATGTCGAATAAAGCCATATTATAGTATGTCAAAAAAGTGATGAAAACACCATAGTATAGAATGCCAAAACAGAGCCATATTATAGTATGTCGACAAAAGTGAAAAAAAAGCCACAGTATAGTATGTCGAAAAAAGTCATGAAAACACCATAGAATGTCAAAAATAGCCATAGTATAATATGTCGAAAAAAGTGAAAAATAAGCCATAGTATAGTATGTCAAAAAAAGCTATAGTATAGTATGTCGAAAAAAGCCATAATATAGTCTTTCGAAAAAAGTGAAAAAATCGCCATAGTATAGTATGCCTAAAAAAAACCCATATTGTAGTATGTCGAAAAAAGTGATGAAAACACCATAGTATAGTATGTCGAATAAAGCCATAGCAACGTATGTCGAAAAAAGTGATGAAAACACCATAGTATAGTATGTCGAAGAAAGTCAAAGTATAGTATGTCGAAAAAAGCCATAATATAGTCTTTCGAAAAAAGTGAAAAATAAGCCATAGTATAGTATGTTGAAAAAAAGCCATGTTATAGTATGTCGAAAAAAGTGGTGAAAAAATCATAGTATAGTATGTCGAAAAAAGCCATATTATAGTATGTTGAAAAAAGTGATGAATACACCATAGTATAGAATGTTGAAAAAAGTGAAAAATAAGCCATAGTATAGTACGTCGAAAAAAGTGATGAAAACACCATAGTATGGTATGTCGAAGAAAGCCATAGTATAGTATGTCGAAAAAAGTGAAAAATAAGCCATAATATAGTATGTCGAAGAAAGTGATAAAAAAGCATAGTATATTATGTCAACTAAAGTGATGAAAACGAAACAGTATAGTATGTCGAATAAAGCCATAGTATATTATGTCAACTAAAGTGATGAAAACTCCACAGTATAGTATGTCGAATAAAGCCATAGTATAATATGTCGAAAAAAGTGATGAAAACTCCATAGTATAGCATGTCAAAAAAAGGCATAGTATAGTATTTTTAAAAAGTGACGAAAATACCACAGTATGGTATGTCGAAGAAAGCCATAGTATAGTATGTCGAAAAAAAGTGAAAAATAAGCCATAGTATAGTATGTCAAAAAAAGTGATGAAAACACCATAGTATGGTATGTCGAAGAAAACCATAGTATAGTATGTCGAAAACAAGTGAAAAATAAGCCATAGTATAGCATGTCGAAAAAAGTGATGAAAACACCATAGTATAGTATGTCTACTAAATCTATGAATATGCCACAGTATAGTATGTCGAATAAAGCCATAGTATAGTATGTCGAAAAAAGTGATGAAAACGCCATAGTATAATATGTCAAAAAAAGACATAGTATAGTATGTTGAAAAAAGTGAAAAATAAGCCACAGTATAGCATGTCGAAAAAAGCCATCGTATAGTATGTTGAAAAAAGTGAAAAATAAGCCATAGTATAGTATGTTGAAAAAAGTGAAAAATAAGCCATAGTACAGTACGTCGAAAAAAGTGATAAAAAAGCATAGTATATTATGTCGACTAAAGTGATGAAAACGCCACAGTATAGTATGTCGAATAAAGCCACAGTATAGTATGCCAAAAAAAGCCATATTATAGTATGTCGAAAAAAGTGATGAAAATGCCACAGTATAGTATGTCGAATAAAGCCATATTATAGTATGTCGAAAAAAGTGATGAAAACACCATAGTATAGAATGCAAAAAAAAGCCATAGTATAGTATGTCGAAAAAAGTGGTGAAAACATCATAGTATAGTATGTCGAATAAAGCCATGTTATAGTATGTCGAAAAAAGTGATGAAAACACCATAGTATAGTATGTCGAAAAAAGTGATGAAAACACCATAGTATATAATGTCGAAAATAGCCATATTATACTATGTCGAAAGAAGTGGTTAAAACATCATAGTATAGTATGTCGAACAAAGCCATATTATAGTATGTCGAAAAAAGTGATGAAAACACCATAGTATAGAATGCAAAAAAAAGCCATAGTATAGTATGTCGAAAAAAGTGGTGAAAACATCATAGTATAGTATGTCGAATAAAGCCATGTTATAGTATGTCGAAAAAAGTGATGAAAACACCATAGTATAGTATGTCGAAAAAAGTGATGAAAACACCATAGTATAGTATGTCGAAAAAAGTGAAAAATAAGCCGTAGTATATTATGTCGACTAAAGTGATGAAAATGCCACAGTATAGTATGTCGAATTAAGCCATAGTATAGTATGCCGAAAAAAGTGATGAAAACACCATAGTATATTATGTCGAAAATAGCCATATTATAATATGTCGAAAAAAGTGGTGAAAACATCATAGTATAGTATGTCGAACAAAGCCATATTATAGTATGTCGAAAAAAGTGATGAAAACACCATAGTATAGAATGCCAAAAAAAGCCATAGTATAGTATGTCGAAAAAAGTGGTGAAAACATCATAGTATAGTATGTCGAATAAAGCCATGTTATAGTATGTCGAAAAAAGTGATGAAAACACCATAGTATAGTATGTCGAAAAAAGTGATGAAAACCCCATAGTATAGCATGTCGAAAAAAGTGAAAAATAAGCCGTAGTATATTATGTATACTAAAGTGATGAAAATGCCACAGTATGGTAGGTCGAATTAAGCCATAGTATAGTATGTCGAAAAAAGTAATGAAAACACCATAGTATAGAATGCCAAAAAAAGCCATAGTATAGTATGTCGAAAAAAAGTGGTGAAAACACCATAGTATAGAATGCCAAAAAAAGCCATAGTATAGTATGTCGAAAAAAGTGGTGAAAACATCATAGTATAGTATGTCGAAAAAAGTGAAAAATAAGCCATAGTATAGTATGTCAAAAAAATTGATAAAAACACCATAGTATGTATGGTATGTCGAAGAAAGCCATAGTATAGTATGTCGAAAAAAGTGGTGAAAACGCCATAGAATATGTCGAAAAAAGCCATAGTATAGTATGTCGAAAAAAATGAAAAAAAGCCATAGTATAGCATTTCAAAAAAAGCCATAGTATATTATGTCGAAAAAAGTTATGAAAACACCATAGTATAATATGTTGAAAAAAGTGGTGAAAACATCATAGTATAGTATGTCGAAAAAAGTGATGAAAACACCATAGTATAGTATGTTGAAAAAAGTGAAAAATAAGCCATAGTATAGTACGTCGAAAAAAGTGATAAAAAAGCATAGTATATTATGTCGACTAAAGTGATGAAAACGCCACAGTATAGTATGTCGAATAAAGCCACAGTATAGTATGTCAAAAAAAGTGATGAAAACGCCATAGTATAGTATGCCAACAAAAGCCATATTATAGTATGTCGAAAAAAGTGGTGAAAACATCATAGTATAGTATGTCTAATAAAGCCATATTATAGTATGTCGAAAAAAGTGATGAAAACACCATAGTATAGAATGCCAAAAAAAGCCATAGTATAGTATGTCGAAAAAAGTGGTGAAAACATCATAGTATAGTATGTCGAATAAAGCCATGTTATAGTATGTCGAAAAAAGTGATGAAAACACCATAGTATAGTATGTCAAAAAAAGTGATGAAAACACCATAGTATAGTATGTCGAAAAAAGTGAAAAATAAGCCGTAGTATATTATGTCGACTAAAGTGATGAAAATGCCACAGTATAGTATGTCGAATTAAGCCATAGTATAGTATGTCGAAAAAAGTGATGAAAACACCATAGTATAGAATGCCAAAAAAAGCCATAGTATAGTATGTCGAAAAAAGTGGTGAAAACATCATAGTATAGTATGTCGAATAAAGCCATGTTATAGTATGTCGAAAAAAGTGGTGAAAACATCATAGTATAGTATGTCGAAAAAAGTGATGAAAACACCATAGTATAGTATGTCGAAAAAAGTGAAAAATAAGCCGTAGTATATTATGTCGACTAAAGTGATGAAAATGCCACAGTATAGTATGTCGAATTAAGCCATAGTATAGTATGTCGAAAAAAGTGATAAAAACGCCACAGTTTAGTATGTCGAATAAAGTGATGAAAATGCCATAGTATAGTATGTCGATAAAAGTGATCAAAATGCCATAGTATAGCATGTCGAAAAAAGGCATAGTATAGTATTTCGAAAAAAGTGATGAAAAAACCATAGTATAGTATGTCAAATAAAGCCATAGCATAGTATGTCGAAAAAAGTGGTGAAAACATCATAGTATAATTTGTCGAATTAAGCCATAGTATATTATGTCGACTAAAGTGATGAAAACACCAGAGTATAGTATGTCGAATATAGCCATAGTATAGTACGTCGAAAAAAGTGATGAAAACGCCATACTATAGCATGTCGAAAAAGCCCATAGTATAGTATATCGAAAAAAGTGAAAAATAAGCCATAGTATAGTATGTCGAAAAAAGTGAAAAATAAGCCATAGTATAGTATATCGAAAAAAATGAAAAATAAGCCATAGTATAGTATGTTGAAAAAAGTGATAAAAAAGCCAGAGTATATTATGTCGACTAAAATGATGAAAACGCTAAAGTATAGTATGTCGAATAAAGCCATAGTATAGTATGTCGAAAAAAGTGATCAAAACGCCATAGTATAGCATGTAGAAAAAAGCCATAGTATAGAATGTCGAAAAAAGTGATAAAAAAGCAATAGTATATTATGTCGACTAAAGTGATAAAAACGCCACAGTATAGTATGTTGAATAAAGCCATAGTATAGTATGTCGAAAAAAGTGATGAAAACACCACAGTATAGTATGTAGAAAAAAATTATAAAAAAGCCATAGTATAGTATGTCGACTAAAGTGATGAAAACGCCACAGTATAGTATGTTGAATAAAGCCATAGTATAGTATGTCGACTAAAGTGATGAAAACGCCACAGTATAGTATGCCGAAAAAAGCCATAGTATAGTATGTCGAAAAAAGTGATGAAAATGCCACATTATAGTATGTCGAATAAAGCCATAGTATAGTATGTCGAATAAAGCCATAGTACAGTATGTCGAAAAAATGAAAAATAAGCCATAGTATAGCATGTCGAAAAAAGCCATAGTATAGTATGTTGAAAAAAGTGATGAAAACACCACAGTATAGTATGTCAAAAAAAGTGATAAAAAACCCATAGTATAGTATGTCGAAAAAAGTGATAAAAAAGCCATAGTATTGTATGTCGAAAAGAGTCATAGTATAGTATGTCCAAAAAAGCCATATTATAGTATGTCCAAAATAGTAAAAGTATACTATGTCAAAAAAGTGAAAAATAAGCCATAGTATAGCATGACTAAAAAAGCCATAGTATAGTATGTTAAAAAAAGTGAAAAATAAGACATAGTATAGCATGTCGAAAAAAGTGATGAAAATGCCACACTATAGTATGTTGAATAAAGCCATAGTATAGTATGTCGAAAAAATGAAAAATAAGCCATAGTATAGCGTGTCGAAAAAAGCAATAGTATAGTATGTCGAAAAAAGCCAAAGTATAGTATGTTAAAAAAAGTGAAAAATAAGACATAGTATAGCATGTCGAAAAAAGTCATAGTATAGTATTTCGAAAAAAGTGATGAAAATGCCACACTATAGTATGTCGAATAAAGCCATAGTATAGTATGTTGAAAAAATGAAAAATAAGCCATAGTATAGCATGTCAAAAAAAGCCATAGTATAGTACAGGGGTCACCAACACGGTGCCCGCGGGCACCAGGTAGCCCTCAAGGACCACATGAGTAGCCCTCAGGCCTGTTCTAAAAATGAAAATTGAATATTGATATTATCTGTTTCCCACCTTGTTAAGTCATTGTTAATAACTATTGTGAGAAATCATTAACGTGATCAGTGTCTTCACATAGATGAGTATCATTAATCATTAATAATCATATATAACTAAAGGCAAACTGAGCAAATTTGTTATTTCAGAAGAGTGTATCAAACTGGTAGCCCTTCGTATGACTCAGTACCCATGAAGTAGCTCTCAGTTTCAAAAAGGTTGGTGACCCCTGGTATAGAATGTCAAATAAAGCCATAGTATAGTATGTTGAAAAAAGTGATGAAAACACGACAATTTAGTATGTCAAAAAAAGTGATAAAAAAGCCATAGTATATTATGTCGACTAAAGTGATGAAAACGCCAGAGTATAGTATGTTGAAAAAAGTGATGAAAACGCCATAGTATAGTAAGTCGAAAAAAAACAATAGTATAGTATGTAGAAAAAAGTGACAAAAACGCCATAGTATTGTATGCTGAAAAAAAGCCATATTATAGTAGGTCAAAAAAAGTGATGAAAACACCACAGTATTGTATGTCGAATAAAGCCATAGTATAGTATGTCGAAAAAAGTGATGAAAACGCCATAGTATAGTATGTCGAAAAAAGCCATATTATAGTATGTCCAAAAATAGTCAAAGTATAGTATGTCAAAAAAGTGAAAAATAAGCCATAGTATAGCATGTCGAAAAAAGCCATAGTATAGTATGTTAAAAAAAGTGAAAAATAAGACATAGTATAGTATTTCGAAAAAAGTGATAAAAACGCCATAGTATAGTATGCCGAAAAAAAGCCATATTGTAGTATGTCGAAAAAAGTGATAAAAACGCAATAGTATAGTATGTCGAAAAAAGCCATAGTATAGTATGTCGAAAAAGGTGATGAAAACACCATAGTATTGTATATCGAAAAAAGCCATAGTGTAGAATGTTGAAAAAAGTGAAAAAAAAGCCATAGTATAGAATGTCAAAAAAAGTGATGAAAACGCCATAGTATAGTACGCCGAAAAAAGGCATAGTATAGTATTTCGAAAAAAGTGATGAAAAAACCATAGTATAGTATGTCAAATAAAGCCATAGCATAGTATGTCGAAAAAAGTGGTGAAAACATCATAGTATAATTTGTCGAATTAAGCCATAGTATATTATGTCGACTAAAGTGATGAAAACACCAGAGTATAGTATGTCGAATAAAGCCATAGTATAGTACGTCGAAAAAAGTGATGAAAACGCCATACTATAGCATGTCGAAAAAGCCCATAGTATAGTATATCGAAAAAAGTGAAAAATAAGCCATAGTATAGTATGTCGAAAAAAGTGAAAAATAAGCCATAGTATAGTATATCGAAAAAAATGAAAAATAAGCCATAGTATAGTATGTTGAAAAAAGTGATAAAAAAGCCAGAGTATATTATGTCGACTAAAATGATGAAAACGCTAAAGTATAGTATGTCGAATAAAGCCATAGTATAGTATGTCGAAAAAAGTGATCAAAACGCCATAGTATAGCATGTAGAAAAAAGCCATAGTATAGAATGTCGAAAAAAGTGATAAAAAAGCAATAGTATATTATGTCGACTAAAGTGATGAAAACGCCACAGTATAGTATGTTGAATAAAGCCATAGTATAGTATGTCGAAAAAAGTGATGAAAACACCACAGTATAGTATGTAGAAAAAATTATAAAAAGCCATAGTATAGTATGTCGACTAAAGTGATGAAAACGCCACAGTATAGTATGTTGAATAAAGCCATAGTATAGTATGTCGACTAAAGTGATGAAAACGCCACAGTATAGTATGCCGAAAAAAGCCATAGTATAGTATGTCGAAAAAAGTGATGAAAATGCCACATTATAGTATGTCGAATAAAGCCATAGTATAGTATGTCGAATAAAGCCATAGTACAGTATGTCGAAAAAATGAAAAATAAGCCATAGTATAGCATGTCGAAAAAAGCCATAGTATAGTATGTTGAAAAAAGTGATGAAAACACCACAGTATAGTATGTCAAAAAAGTGATAAAAAACCCATAGTATAGTATGTCGAAAAAAGTGATAAAAAAGCCATAGTATTGTATGTCGAAAAGAGTCATAGTATAGTATGTCCAAAAAAGCCATATTATAGTATGTCCAAAATAGTCAAAGTATACTATGTCAAAAAAGTGAAAAATAAGCCATAGTATAGCATGACTAAAAAAGCCATAGTATAGTATGTTAAAAAAAGTGAAAAATAAGACATAGTATAGCATGTCGAAAAAAGTGATGAAAATGCCACACTATAGTATGTCGAATAAAGCCATAGTATAGTATGTCGAAAAAATGAAAAATAAGCCATAGTATAGCGTGTCGAAAAAAGCAATAGTATAGTATGTCGAAAAAAGCCATAGTATAGTATGTTAAAAAAAGTGAAAAATAAGACATAGTATAGCATGTCGAAAAAAGTCATAGTATAGTATTTCGAAAAAAGTGATGAAAATGCCACACTATAGTATGTCGAATAATGCCATAGTATAGTATGTTGAAAAAATGAAAAATAAGCATTAGTATAGCATGTCAAAAAAAGCCATAGTATAGTACAGGGGTCACCAACACGGTGCCTGCGGGCACCAGGTAGCCCTCAAGGACCACATGAGTAGCCCTCAGGCCTGTTCTAAAAATGAAAATTGAATATTGATATTATCTGTTTCCCACCTTGTTAAGTAATGGTTAATAACTATTGTGAGAAATCATTAACGTGATCAGTGTCTTCACATAGATGAGTATCATTAATCATTAATAATCATATATAACTAAAGGCAAACTGAGCAAATTTGTTATTTCAGAAGAGTGTATCAAACTGGTAGCCCTTCGTATGACTCAGTACCCATGAAGTAGCTCTCAGTTTCAAAAAGGTTGGTGACCCCTGGTATAGAATGTCAAATAAAGCCATAGTATAGTATGTTGAAAAAAGTGATGAAAACACCACAGTTTAGTATGTCAAAAAAAGTGATAAAAAAGCCATAGTATATTATGTCGACTAAAGTGATGAAAACGCCAGAGTATAGTATGTTGAAAAAAGTTATGAAAACGCCATAGTATAGTAAGTCGAAAAAAACCAATAGTATAGTATGTAGAAAAAAGTGACAAAAACGCCATAGTATTGTATGCTGAAAAAAAGCCATATTATAGTAGGTCAATAAAAGTGATGAAAACACCACAGTATTGTATGTCGAATAAAGCCATAGTATAGTATGTCGAAAAAAGTGATGAAAACGCCATAGTATAGTATGTCCAAAATAGTCAAAGTATAGTATGTCAAAAAAGTGAAAAATAAGCCATAGTATAGCATGTCGAAAAAAGCCATAGTATAGTATGTTAAAAAAAGTGAAAAATAAGACATAGTATAGTATTTCGAAAAAAGTGATAAAAACGCAATAGTATAGTATGTCGAAAAAAGCCATAGTATAGTATGTCGAAAAAGGTGATGAAAACACCATAGTATTGTATATCGAAAAAAGCCATAGTATAGAATGTTGAAAAAAGTGAAAAAAAAGCCATAGTATAGAATGTCAAAAAAAGTGATGAAAACGCCATAGTATAGTATGCCGAAAAAAAGCCATATTGTAGTATGTCGAAAAAAGTGATGAAAACACCATAGTATAGTATGTCGACTAAAGCCACAGTATAGTATGTCAAAAAAAGTGATGAAAACGCCATAGTATAGTATGCCAAAAAAAGCCATATTATAGTATGTCGAAAAAAGTGGTGAAAACATCATAGTATAGTATGTCGAATAAAGCCATATTATAGTATGTCGAAAAAAGTGATGAAAACACCATAGTATAGAATGCCAAAAAAAGCCATAGTATAGTATGTCGAAAAAAGTGGTGAAAACATCATAGTATAGTATGTCGAAAAAAGTGAAAAATAAGCCGTAGTATATTATGTCAACTAAAGTGATGAAAATGCCACAGTATAGTATGTTGAATTAAGCCATAGTATAGTATGTCGAAAAAAGTGATAAAAACGCCACAGTTTAGTATGTCGAATGAAGTGATGAAAACGCCATAGTATAGTATGTCGATAAAAGTGATGAAAATGCCATAGTATAGCATGTCGAAAAAAGGCATAGTGTAGTATTTCGAAAAAACTGATGAAAAAACCATAGTATAGTATGTCAAATAAAGCCATAGCATAGTATGTCGAAAAAAGTGGTGAAAACATCATAGTATAGTTTGTCGAATTAAGCCATAGTATAGTATGTCGAAAAAAGTGATAAAAAAGACATAGTATATTATGTCGACAAAAGTGATGAAAACGCCAGAGTATAGTATGTCGAAAAAAGTGATGAAAACACCATAGTATGGTATGTCGAAGAAAGCCATAGTATAGTAAGTCCAAAATAGTCAAAGTATAGTATGTCAAAAAAGTTAAAAATAAGCCATAGTATAGCATGTCGAAAAAAGACATAGTATAGTATGTTAAAAAAAAGTGAAAAATAAGACATAGTATAGTATTTCGAAAAAAGTGATAAAAACGCCATAGTATAGTATGCCGAAAAAAAGCCATATTGTAGTATGTCGAAAAAAGTGATAAAAACGCAATAGTATAGTATGTCGAAAAAAGCCATAGTATAGTATGTCGAAAAAGGTGATGAAAACACCATAGTATTGTATATCGAAAAAAGCCATAGTATAGAATGTTGAAAAAAGTGAAAAAAAAGCCATAGTATAGAATGTCAAAAAAAGTGATGAAAACGCCATAGTATAGTATGCCGAAAAAAAGCCATATTGTAGTATGTCGAAAAAAGTGATGAAAACACCATAGTATAGTATGTCGACTAAAGCCACAGTATAGTATGTCAAAAAAAGTGATGAAAACGCCATAGTATAGTATGCCAAAAAAAGCCATATTATAGTATGTCGAAAAAAGTGGTGAAAACATCATAGTATAGTATGTCGAATAAAGCCATATTATAGTATGTCGAAAAAAGTGATGAAAACACCATAGTATAGAATGCCAAAAAAAGCCATAGTATAGTATGTCGAAAAAAGTGGTGAAAACATCATAGTATAGTATGTCGAAAAAAGTGAAAAATAAGCCGTAGTATATTATGTCAACTAAAGTGATGAAAATGCCACAGTATAGTATGTTGAATTAAGCCATAGTATAGTATGTCGAAAAAAGTGATAAAAACGCCACAGTTTAGTATGTCGAATGAAGTGATGAAAACGCCATAGTATAGTATGTCGATAAAAGTGATGAAAATGCCATAGTATAGCATGTCGAAAAAAGGCATAGTATAGTATTTCGAAAAAAGTGATGAAAACGCCATAGTATAGTATGCCAAAAAAAGCCATATTATAGTATGTCGAAAAAAGTGGTGAAAACATCATAGTATAGTTTGTCGAATTAAGCCATAGTATAGTATGTCGAAAAAAGTGATAAAAAAGACATAGTATATTATGTCGACAAAAGTGATGAAAACGCCAGAGTATAGTATGTCGAAAAAAGTGATGAAAACACCATAGTATGGTATGTCGAAGAAAGCCATAGTATAGTAAGTCCAAAATAGTCAAAGTATAGTATGTCAAAAAAGTTAAAAATAAGCCATAGTATAGCATGTCGAAAAAAGACATAGTATAGTATGTTAAAAAAAAGTGAAAAATAAGACATAGTATAGTATTTCGAAAAAAGTGATAAAAACGCCATAGTATAGTATGCCGAAAAAAAGCCATATTGTAGTATGTCGAAAAAAGTGATAAAAACGCAATAGTATAGTATGTCGAAAAAAGCCATAGTATAGTATGTCGAAAAAGGTGATGAAAACACCATAGTATTGTATATCGAAACAAGCCATAGTATAGAATGTTGAAAAAAGTGAAAAAAAAGCCATAGTATAGAATGTCAAAAAAAGTGATGAAAACGCCATAGTATAGTATGCCGAAAAAAAGCCATATTGTAGTATGTCGAAAAAAGTGATGAAAACACCATAGTATAGTATGTCGACTAAAGCCACAGTATAGTATGTCAAAAAAAGTGATGAAAACGCCATAGTATAGTATGCCAAAAAAAGCCATATTATAGTATGTCGAAAAAAGTGGTGAAAACATCATAGTATAGTATGTCGAATAAAGCCATATTATAGTATGTCGAAAAAAGTGATGAAAACACCATAGTATAGAATGCCAAAAAAAGCCATAGTATAGTATGTCGAAAAAAGTGGTGAAAACATCATAGTATAGTATGTCGAAAAAAGTGAAAAATAAGCCGTAGTATATTATGTCAACTAAAGTGATGAAAATGCCACAGTATAGTATGTTGAATTAAGCCATAGTATAGTATGTCGAAAAAAGTGATAAAAACGCCACAGTTTAGTATGTCGAATGAAGTGATGAAAACGCCATAGTATAGTATGTCGATAAAAGTGATGAAAATGCCATAGTATAGCATGTCGAAAAAAGGCATAGTATAGTATTTCGAAAAAAGTGATGAAAACGCCATAGTATAGTATGCCAAAAAAAGCCATATTATAGTATGTCGAAAAAAGTGGTGAAAACATCATAGTATAGTATGTCGAATAAAGCCATATTATAGTATGTCGAAAAAAGTGATGAAAATGCCACAGTATAGTATGTCGAATGAAGCCAAAATATACTATGTCGAAAAAAGTGATGAAAACACCATAGTATATTATGTCGAAAATAGCCATATTATACTATGTCGAAAAAAGTGGTGAAAACATCATAGTATAGTATGTCGAATAAAGCCATATTATAGTATGTCGAAAAAAGTGATGAAAAAACCATAGTATAGAATGCCAAAAAAAGCCATAGTATAGTATGTCGAAAAAAGTGGTGAAAACATCATAGTATAGTATGTCGAAAAAAGTGATGAAAACACCATACTATAGTATGTCGAAAAAAGTGAAAAATAAGCCGTAGTATATTATGTCGACAAAAGTGATGAAAATTCCACAGTATAGTATGTTGAATTAAGCCATAGTATAGTATGTCGAAAAAAGTGATAAAAACGCCATAGTATAGTATGCCGAAAAAAAGCCATATTGTAGTATGTCGAAAAAAGTGATAAAAACGCAATAGTATAGTATGTCGAAAAAAGCCATAGTATAGTATGTCGAAAAAGGTGATGAAAACACCATAGTATTGTATATCGAAAAAAGCATAGTATAGAATGTTGAAAAAAGTGAAAAAAAAGCCATAGTATAGAATGTCAAAAAAAGTGATGAAAACACCATAGTATAGTATGTCGACTAAAGCCACAGTATAGTATGTCAAAAAAAGTGATGAAAACGCCATAGTATAGTATGCCAAAAAAAGCCATATTATAGTATGTCGAAAAAAGTGGTGAAAACATCATAGTATAGTATGTTGAATAAAGCCATATTATAGTATGTCGAAAAAAGTGATGAAAATGCCACAGTATAGTATGTCGAATGAAGCCAAAATATACTATGTCGAAAAAAGTGATGAAAACACCATAGTATATTATGTCGAAAATAGCCATATTATACTATGTCGAAAAAAGTGGTGAAAACATCATAGTATAGTATGTCGAATTAAGCCATATTATAGTATGTCGAAAAAAGTGATGAAAACACCATAGTATAGAATGCCAAAAAAAGCCATAGTATAGTATGTCGAAAAAAGTGGTGAAAACATCATAGTATAGTATGTCGAAAAAAGTGATGAAAACACCATACTATAGTATGTCGAAAAAAGTGAAAAATAAGCCTTAATATATTATGTCGACTAAAGTGATGAAAATGCCACAGTATAGTATGTTGAATTAAGCCATAGTATAGTATGTCGAAAAAAGTGATAAAAACGCCACAGTTTAGTATGTCGAATAAAGTGATGAAAACGCCATAGTATAGTATGTCGATAAAAGTGATGAAAATGCCATAGTATAGCATGTCGAAAAAAGGCATAGTATAGTATTTCGAAAAAACTGATGAAAAAACCATAGTATAGTACAGGGGTGGCGAACCTGTGGCTCTTGAGCCGTATGCGGCTCTTTACCTGCTCCTGTGAGGCTCTTACTGTGTGGCTGGGGGCTGTGTCATTGGTTGATTGTTTTCTTTTCTGAAACATACAGTATTTCAGATAAGTAAAAAACACATTTGAATGCATCTGCCAATACTGCCAATACATTTGCCAATTATTTTAAAATGGAAAATAATGCGTTTTGAGGACAGATTCTGCAACCTGAGGAAAAACAGCGGCCACAGATCACCTTCCTCGTTAACCCTTTCACTGCAGAATCCGATTGTTTGAAAGCCCCTTTAGTGACAAATGAGTGAGAGAGTTGCTTCGACTGGCCACAACCGAGTTCAAGCAAGACCTGAAAAGGATTGTGGATAACAAAGACTGTCAGGTTTCCCACTGAGTCAATCTAAGTGAGAAAAAAAACTATGAAAACTGCTATGTATTATGACTGTCATCAGATCTGGAAGACACTGTTGCTGTTGTAGTGTGGACGTGCATGTGTTGTATGGCTTTTTGCTATGGTGCGTTTTATTTTGTGGCTCTTTATACCTAACTGGTTGGCCACCCCTGGTATAGTATGTCAAATAAAGCCATAGCATAGTATGTCGAAAAAAGTGGTGAAAACATCATAGTATAGTTTGTCGAATTAAGCCATAGTATAGTATGTCGAAAAAAGTGATAAAAAAGCCATAGTATATTATGTCGACTAAAGTGATGAAAACGCCAGAGTATAGTATGTCGAAAAAAGTGATGAAAACACCATAGTATGGTATGTCGAAGAAAGCCATAGTATAGTAAGTCGAAAAAAAGTGAAAAATAAGCATTAGTATAATATGTCAAAAAAATTGATAAAAACACCATAGTATGGTATGTCGAAGAAAGCCATAGGATAGCATGTCAAAAAAAGTGATGAAAAAGCCATAGTATATTATGTTGACTAAAGCTATGAAAATGCCACAGTATAGTATGTCGAAAAAAGTGATGAAAACGCCATAGTATAGTAGGTTGAAAAAAGTGGTGAAAACATCATAGTATAGTATGTCGAAAAAAGTGATGAAAACACCATAGTATAGTATGTCGAAAAAAGTGAAAAATAAGCCGTAGTATATTATGTCGACTAAAGTGATGAAAATGCCACAGTATAGTATGTCGAATTAAGCCATAGTATAGTATGTCAAAAAAAGTGATAAAAACGCCAGTTTAGTATGTCGAATAAAGTGATGAAAATGCCATAGTATAGTATGTCGATAAAAGTGATGAAAATGCCATAGTATAGCATGTCGAAAAAAGGCATAGTATAGTATTTCGAAAAAAGTGATGAAAAAACCATAGTATAGTATGTCAAATAACGCCATAGCATAGAATGTCGAAAAAAGTGGTGAAAACATCATAGTATAGTTTGTCGAATAAATCCATAGTATAGTATGTCGAAAAAAGTGATGAAAACACCATAGTATGGTATGTCGAAGAAAGCCATAGTATAGCATATCGAAAAAAGTGATGAAAACGCCATAGAATATGTCGAAAAAAGCCATAGTATAGTATGTCGAAAAAAGTGAAAAATAAGCCATAGTATAGCATTTCAAAAAAAGCCATAGTATAGTATGTCGAAAAAAGTTATGAAAACACCATAGTATAGTATGTTGAAAAAAGTGGTGAAAACATCATAGTATAGTATGTCGAAAAAAGTGATGAAAACACCATAGTATAGTATGTCGAAAAAAGTGAAAAAAAAGCCGTAGTATATTATGTCGACTAAAGTGATGAAAACACCATAGTATGGTATGTCGAAGAAAGCCATAGTATAGTAAGTCAAAAAAAAGTGAAAAATAAGCATTAGTATAGTATGTCAAAAAAATTGATAAAAACACCATAGTATGGTATGTCGAAGAAAGCCATAGTATAGTATGTCGAAAAAAGTGATGAAAACACCATAGTATGGTATGTCGAAGAAAGCCATAGTATAGTAAGTCAAAAAAAAGTGAAAAATAAGCATTAGTATAGTATGTCGACTAAAGTGATGAAAATGCCACAGTATAGTATGTCGAATTAAGCCATAGTATAGTATGTCGAAAAAAGTGATAAAAACGCCAGTTTAGTATGTCGAATAAAGTGATCAAAATGCCATAGTATAGTATGTCGATAAAAGTGATGAAAATGCCATAGTATATTATGTCGACTAAAGCTATGAAAATGCCACAGTATAGTATGTCGAATAAAGCCTTAGTATAGTATGTCGAAAAAAGTGATGAAAACGCCATACAATATGTCGAAAAAAGCCATAGTATAGTATGTCGAAAAAAGTGAAAAATAAGCCATAGTATAGCATTTCAAAAAAAGCCATAGTATAGTATGTCGAAAAAAGTTATGAAAACACCATAGTATAGTATGTTGAAAAAAGTGGTGAAAACATCATAGTATAGTATGTCGAAAAAAGTGAAAAATAAGCCGTAGTATATTATGTCGACTAAAGTGATGAAAATGCCACAGTATAGTATGTTGAATTAAGCCATAGTATAGTATGTCGAAAAAAGTGATGAAAACGCCATAGAATATGTCGAAAAAAGCCATAGTATAGTATGTCGAAAAAAGTGAAAAATAAGCCATAGTATAGCATTTCAAAAAAAGCCATAGTATAGTATGTCGAAAAAAGTTATGAAAACACCATAGTATAGTATGTTGAAAAAAGTGGTGAAAACATCATAGTATAGTATGTCGAAAAAAGTGAAAAATAAGCCATAGTATAGCATTTCAAAAAAAGCCATAGTATAGTATGTCGAAAAAAGTTATGAAAACACCATAGTATAGTATGTTGAAAAAAGTGGTGAAAACATCATAGTATAGTATGTCGAAAAAAGTGATGAAAACACCATAGTATAGTATGTCGAAAAAAGTGAAAAATAAGCCGTAGTATATTATGTCGACTAAAGTGATGAAAATGCCACAGTATAGTATGTCGAATTAAGCCATAGTATAGTATGTCGAAAAAGTGAAAAAAACGCCAGTTTAGTATGTCGAATAAAGTGATGAAAATGCCATAGTATAGTATGTCGATAAAAGTGATGAAAATGCCATAGTATATTATGTCGACTAAAGCTATGAAAATGCCACAGTATAGTATGTCGAATAAAGCCTTAGTATAGTATGTCGAAAAAAGTGATGAAAACGCCATACAATATGTCGAAAAAAGCCATAGTATAGTATGTCGAAAAAAGTGAAAAATAAGCCATAGTATAGCATTTCAAAAAAAGCCATAGTATAGTATGTCGAAAAAAGTTATGAAAACACCATAGTATAGTATGTTGAAAAAAGTGGTGAAAACATCATAGTATAGTATGTCGAAAAAAGTGATGAACACACCATAGTATAGTATGTCGAAAAAAGTGAAAAATAAGCCGTAGTATATTATGTCGAATAAAGTGATGAAAATGCCATAGTATAGTATGTCGATAAAAGTGATGAAAATGCCATAGTATAGCATGTCGAAAAAAGGCATAGTATAGTATTTCGAAAAAAGTGATGAAAAAACCATAGTATAGTATGTCAATTAAAGCCATAGCATAGTATGTCGAAAAAAGTGGTGAAAACATCATAGTATAGTTTGTCGAATAAATCCATAGTATAGTATGTCGAAAAAAGTGATGAAAACACCATAGTATGGTATGTCGAAGAAAGCCATAGTATAGTAAGTTGAAAAAAAGTGAAAAATAAGCCATAGTATAGTATGTCAAAAAATTTGATAAAAACACCATAGTATGGTATGTCGAAGAAAGCCATAGTATAGCATGTCGAAAAAAGTGATGAAAAAGCCATAGTATATCATGTCGACTAAAGCTATGAAAATGCCACAGTATAGTATGTCGAATAAAGCCATAGTATAGTATGTCGAAAAAAGTGATGAAAACGCCATAGAATGTCGAAAAAAGCCATAGTATAGTATGTCGCAAAAACTGAAAAATAAGCCATAGTATAGCATTTCAAAAAAAGCCATAGTATAGTATGTCGAAAAAAGTGATGAAAACACCATAGTATGTCGAAGAAAGTGATAAAAAAGCCATAGTATATTATGTCGAAAAAAGTGAAAAATAAGCCATAGTATAGCATTTCAAAAAAAGCCATAGTATAGTATGTCGAAAAAAGTGGTGAAAACATCATAGTATAGTATGTCGAAAAAAGTGATGAAAACACCATAGTATAGTATGTCGAAAAAAGTGAAAAATAAGCCGTAGTATATTATGTCGACTAAAGTGATGAAAATGCCACAGTATAGTATGTCGAATTAAGCCATAGTATAGTATGTCGAAAAAAGTGATAAAAACGCCAGTTTAGTATGTCGAATAAAGTGATGAAAATGCCATAGTATAGTATGTCGATAAAAGTGATGAAAATGCCATAGTATAGCATGTCGAAAAAAGGCATAGTATAGTATTTCGAAAAAAGTGATGAAAAAGCCATAGTATAGTATGTCAAATAAAGCCATAGCATAGTATGTCGAAAAAAGTGGTGAAAACATCATAGTATAGTTTGTCGAATAAATCCATAGTATAGTATGTCGAAAAAAGTGATGAAAACACCATAGTATGGTATGTCGAAGAAAGCCATAGTATAGCATGTCGAAAAAAGTGAAAAATAAGCCATAGTATAGCATTTCAAAAAAAGCCATAGTATAGTATGTCGAAAAAAGTTATGAAAACACCATAGTATAGTATGTTGAAAAAAGTGGTGAAAACATCATAGTATAGTATGTCGAAAAAAGTGATGAAAACACCATAGTATAGTATGTCGAAAAAAGTGAAAAATAAGCCGTAGTATATTATGTCGACTAAAGTGATGAAAATGCCACAGTATAGTATGTCGAATTAAATCATAGTATAGTATGTCGAAAAAAGTGATAAAAACGCCAGTTTAGTATGTCGAATAAAGTGATGAAAACACCATAGTATGGTATGTCGAAGAAAGCCATAGTATAGCATGTCGAAAAAAGTGAAAAATAAGCCATAGTATAGCATTTCAAAAAAAGCCATAGTATAGTATGTCGAAAAAAGTGGTGAAAACATCATAGTATAGTATGTCGAAAAAAGTGATAAAAACACCATAGTATAGTATTTCGAAAAAAGTGAAAAATAAGCCGTAGTATATTATGTCGACTAAAGTGATGAAAATGCCACAGTATAGTATGTTGAATTAAGCCATAGTATAGTATGTCGAAAAAAGTGATAAAAACGCCAGTTTAGTATGTCGAATAAAGTGATGAAAATGCCATAGTATAGTATGTCGATAAAAGTGATGAAAATGCCATAGTATAGCATGTCGAAAAAAGGCATAGTATAGTATTTCGAAAAAAGTGATGAAAAAGCCATAGTATAGTATGTCAAATAAAGCCATAGCATAGTATGTCGAAAAAAGTGGTGAAAACATCATAGTATAGTTTGTCGAATAAATCCATAGTATAGCATGTCGAAAAAAGTGAAAAATAAGCCATAGTATAGCATTTCAAAAAAAGCCATAGTATAGTATGTCGAAAAAAGTTATGAAAACACCATAGTATAGTATGTTGAAAAAAGTGGTGAAAACATCATAGTATAGTATGTCGAAAAAAGTGATGAAAACACCATAGTATAGTATGTCGAAAAAAGTGAAAAATAAGCCGTAGTATATTATGTCGACTTAAGTGATGAAAATGCCACAGTATAGTATGTCGAATTAAATCATAGTATAGTATGTCGAAAAAAGTGATAAAAACGCCAGTTTAGTATGTCGAATAAAGTGATGAAAACACCATAGTATGGTATGTCGAAGAAAGCCATAGTATAGCATGTCGAAAAAAGTGAAAAATAAGCCATAGTATAGCATTTCAAAAAAAGCCATAGTATAGCATTTCAAAAAAAGCCATAGTATAGTATGTCGAAAAAAGTTATGAAAACACCATAGTATAGTATGTTGAAAAAAGTGATGAAAACACCATAGTATGTCGAAGAAAGTGATAAAAAAGCCATAGTATATTATGTCGAAAAAAGTGAAAAATAAGCCATAGTATAGCATTTCAAAAAAAGCCATAGTATAGTATGTCGAAAAAAGTGGTGAAAACATCATAGTATAGTATGTCGAAAAAAGTGATGAAAACACCATAGTATAGTATGTCGAAAAAAGTGAAAAATAAGCCGTAGTATATTATGTCGACTAAAGTGATGAAAATGCCACAGTATAGTATGTCGAATTAAGCCATAGTATAGTATGTCGAAAAAAGTGATAAAAACGCCAGTTTAGTATGTCGAATAAAGTGATGAAAATGCCATAGTATAGTATGTCGATAAAAGTGATGAAAATGCCATAGTATAGCATGTCGAAAAAAGGCATAGTATAGTATTTCGAAAAAAGTGATGAAAAAGCCATAGTATAGTATGTCAAATAAAGCCATAGCATAGTATGTCGAAAAAAGTGGTGAAAACATCATAGTATAGTTTGTCGAATAAATCCATAGTATAGTATGTCGAAAAAAGTGATGAAAACACCATAGTATGGTATGTCGAAGAAAGCCATAGTATAGCATGTCGAAAAAAGTGAAAAATAAGCCATAGTATAGCATTTCAAAAAAAGCCATAGTATAGTATGTCGAAAAAAGTTATGAAAACACCATAGTATAGTATGTTGAAAAAAGTGGTGAAAACATCATAGTATAGTATGTCGAAAAAAGTGATGAAAACACCATAGTATAGTATGTCGAAAAAAGTGATGAAAACACCATAGTATGTCGAAGAAAGTGATAAAAAAGCCATAGTATATTATGTCGAAAAAAGTGAAAAATAAGCCATAGTATAGCATTTCAAAAAAAGCCATAGTATAGTATGTCGAAAAAAGTGGTGAAAACATCATAGTATAGTATGTCGAAAAAAGTGATGAAAACACCATAGTATAGTATGTCGAAAAAAGTGAAAAATAAGCCGTAGTATATTATGTCGACTAAAGTGATGAAAATGCCACAGTATAGTATGTCGAATTAAGCCATAGTATAGTATGTCGAAAAAAGTGATAAAAACGCCAGTTTAGTATGTCGAATAAAGTGATGAAAATGCCATAGTATAGTATGTCGATAAAAGTGATGAAAATGCCATAGTATAGCATGTCGAAAAAAGGCATAGTATAGTATTTCGAAAAAAGTGATGAAAAAGCCATAGTATAGTATGTCAAATAAAGCCATAGCATAGTATGTCGAAAAAAGTGGTGAAAACATCATAGTATAGTTTGTCGAATAAATCCATAGTATAGTATGTCGAAAAAAGTGATGAAAACACCATAGTATGGTATGTCGAAGAAAGCCATAGTATAGTATGTCGAAAAAAGTGAAAAATAAGCCATAGTATAGCATTTCAAAAAAAGCCATAGTATAGTATGTCGAAAAAAGTTATGAAAACACCATAGTATAGTATGTTGAAAAAAGTGGTGAAAACATCATAGTATAGTATGTCGAAAAAAGTGATGAAAACACCATAGTATAGTATGTCGAAAAAAGTGAAAAATAAGCCGTAGTATATTATGTCGACTAAAGTGATGAAAATGCCACAGTATAGTATGTCGAATTAAATCATAGTATAGTATGTCGAAAAAAGTGATAAAAACGCCAGTTTAGTATGTCGAATAAAGTGATGAAAACACCATAGTATGGTATGTCGAAGAAAGCCATAGTATAGCATGTCGAAAAAAGTGAAAAATAAGCCATAGTATAGCATTTCAAAAAAAGCCATAGTATAGTATGTCGAAAAAAGTGGTGAAAACATCATAGTATAGTATGTCGAAAAAAGTGATAAAAACACCATAGTATAGTATTTCGAAAAAAGTGAAAAATAAGCCGTAGTATATTATGTCGACTAAAGTGATGAAAATGCCACAGTATAGTATGTTGAATTAAGCCATAGTATAGTATGTCGAAAAAAGTGATAAAAACGCCAGTTTAGTATGTCGAATAAAGTGATGAAAATGCCATAGTATAGTATGTTGATAAAAGTGATGAAAATGCCATAGTATAGCATGTCGAAAAAAGGCATAGTATAGTATTTCGAAAAAAGTGATGAAAAAACCATAGTATAGTATGTCAAATAAAGCCATAGCATAGTATGTCGAAAAAAGTGGTGAAAACATCATAGTATAGTTTGTCGAATAAATCCATAGTATAGTATGTCGAAAAAAGTGATGAAAACACCATAGTATGGTATGTCGAAGAAAGCCATAGTATAGCATGTCGAAAAAAGTGAAAAATAAGCCATAGTATAGCATTTCAAAAAAAGCCATAGTATAGTATGTCGAAAAAAGTTATGAAAACACCATAGTATAGTATGTTGAAAAAAGTGGTGAAAACATCATAGTATAGTATGTCGAAAAAAGTGAAAAATAAGCCATAGTATAGCATTTCAAAAAAAGCCTAGTATAGTACGTCGAAAAAAGTTATGAAAACACCATAGTATAGTATGTTGAAAAAAGTGGTGAAAACATCATAGTATAGTATGTCGAAAAAAGTGATGAAAACACCATAGTATAGTATGTCGGAAAAAGTGAAAAATAAGCCGTAGTATATTATGTCGACTAAAGTGATGAAAATGCCACAGTATAGTATGTCGAATTAAGCCATAGTATAGTATGTCGAAAAAAGTGATAAAAACGCCAGTTTAGTATGTCGAATAAAGTGATGAAAATGCCATAGTATAGTATGTCGATAAAAGTGATGAAAATGCCATAGTATATTATGTCGACTAAAGCTATGAAAATGCCACAGTATAGTATGTCGAATAAAGCCTTAGTATAGTATGTCGAAAAAAGTGATGAAAACGCCATACAATATGTCGAAAAAAGCCATAGTATAGTATGTCGAAAAAAGTGAAAAATAAGCCATAGTATAGCATTTCAAAAAAAGCCATAGTATAGTATGTCGAAAAAAGTTATGAAAACACCATAGTATAGTATGTTGAAAAAAGTGATGAAAACACCATAGTATGTCGAAGAAAGTGATAAAAAAGCCATAGTATATTATGTCGAAAAAAGTGAAAAATAAGCCATAGTATAGCATTTCAAAAAAAGCCATAGTATAGTATGTCGAAAAAAGTGGTGAAAACATCATAGTATAGTATGTCGAAAAAAGTGATGAAAACACCATAGTATAGTATGTCGAAAAAAGTGAAAAATAAGCCGTAGTATATTATGTCGACTAAAGTGATGAAAATGCCACAGTATAGTATGTCGAATTAAGCCATAGTATAGTATGTCGAAAAAAGTGATAAAAACGCCAGTTTAGTATGTCGAATAAAGTGATGAAAATGCCATAGTATAGTATGTCGATAAAAGTGATGAAAATGCCATAGTATAGCATGTCGAAAAAAGGCATAGTATAGTATTTCGAAAAAAGTGATGAAAAAGCCATAGTATAGTATGTCAAATAAAGCCATAGCATAGTATGTCGAAAAAAGTGGTGAAAACATCATAGTATAGTTTGTCGAATAAATCCATAGTATAGTATGTCGAAAAAAGTGATGAAAACACCATAGTATGGTATGTCGAAGAAAGCCATAGTATAGCATGTCGAAAAAAGTGAAAAATAAGCCATAGTATAGCATTTCAAAAAAAGCCATAGTATAGTATGTCGAAAAAAGTTATGAAAACACCATAGTATAGTATGTTGAAAAGAGTGGTGAAAACATCATAGTATAGTATGTCGAAAAAAGTGATGAAAACACCATAGTATAGTATGTCGAAAAAAGTGATGAAAACACCATAGTATGTCGAAGAAAGTGATAAAAAAGCCATAGTATATTATGTCGAAAAAAGTGAAAAATAAGCCATAGTATAGCATTTCAAAAAAAGCCATAGTATAGTATGTCGAAAAAAGTGGTGAAAACATCATAGTATAGTATGTCGAAAAAAGTGATGAAAACACCATAGTATAGTATGTCGAAAAAAGTGAAAAATAAGCCGTAGTATATTATGTCGACTAAAGTGATGAAAATGCCACAGTATAGTATGTCGAATTAAGCCATAGTATAGTATGTCGAAAAAAGTGATAAAAACGCCAGTTTAGTATGTCGAATAAAGTGATGAAAATGCCATAGTATAGTATGTCGATAAAAGTGATGAAAATGCCATAGTATAGCATGTCGAAAAAAGGCATAGTATAGTATTTCGAAAAAAGTGATGAAAAAGCCATAGTATAGTATGTCAAATAAAGCCATAGCATAGTATGTCGAAAAAAGTGGTGAAAACATCATAGTATAGTTTGTCGAATAAATCCATAGTATAGTATGTCGAAAAAAGTGATGAAAACACCATAGTATGGTATGTCGAAGAAAGCCATAGTATAGCATGTCGAAAAAAGTGAAAAATAAGCCATAGTATAGCATTTCAAAAAAAGCCATAGTATAGTATGTCGAAAAAAGTTATGAAAACACCATAGTATAGTATGTTGAAAAAAGTGGTGAAAACATCATAGTATAGTATGTCGAAAAAAGTGATGAAAACACCATAGTATAGTATGTCGAAAAAAGTGAAAAATAAGCCGTAGTATATTATGTCGACTAAAGTGATGAAAATGCCACAGTATAGTATGTCGAATTAAATCATAGTATAGTATGTCGAAAAAAGTGATAAAAACGCCAGTTTAGTATGTCGAATAAAGTGATGAAAACACCATAGTATGGTATGTCGAAGAAAGCCATAGTATAGCATGTCGAAAAAAGTGAAAAATAAGCCATAGTATAGCATTTCAAAAAAAGCCATAGTATAGTATGTCGAAAAAAGTGGTGAAAACATCATAGTATAGTATGTCGAAAAAAGTGATAAAAACACCATAGTATAGTATTTCGAAAAAAGTGAAAAATAAGCCGTAGTATATTATGTCGACTAAAGTGATGAAAATGCCACAGTATAGTATGTTGAATTAAGCCATAGTATAGTATGTCGAAAAAAGTGATAAAAACGCCAGTTTAGTATGTCGAATAAAGTGATGAAAATGCCATAGTATAGTATGTTGATAAAAGTGATGAAAATGCCATAGTATAGCATGTCGAAAAAAGGCATAGTATAGTATTTCGAAAAAAGTGATGAAAAAACCATAGTATAGTATGTCAAATAAAGCCATAGCATAGTATGTCGAAAAAAGTGGTGAAAACATCATAGTATAGTTTGTCGAATAAATCCATAGTATAGTATGTCGAAAAAAGTGATGAAAACACCATAGTATGGTATGTCGAAGAAAGCCATAGTATAGCATGTCGAAAAAAGTGATGAAAACGCCATAGAATATGTCGAAAAAAGCAATAGTATAGTATGTCGAAAAAAGTGAAAAATAAGCCATAGTATAGCATTTCAAAAAAAGCCATAGTATAGTATGTCGAAAAAAGTTATGAAAACACCATAGTATAGTATGTTGAAAAAGGTGGTGAAAACATCATAGTATAGTATGTCGAAAAAAGTGAAAAATAAGCCATAGTATAGCATTTCAAAAAAAGCCTAGTATAGTATGTCGAAAAAAGTTATGAAAACACCATAGTATAGTATGTTGAAAAAAGTGGTGAAAACATCATAGTATAGTATGTCGAAAAAAGTGATGAAAACACCATAGTATAGTATGTCGGAAAAAGTGAAAAATAAGCCGTAGTATATTATGTCGACTAAAGTGATGAAAATGCCACAGTATAGTATGTCGAATTAAGCCATAGTATAGTATGTCGAAAAAAGTGATAAAAACGCCAGTTTAGTATGTCGAATAAAGTGATGAAAATGCCATAGTATAGTATGTCGATAAAAGTGATGAAAACGCCATACGATATGTCGAAAAAAGCCATAGTATAGTATGTCGATAAAAGTGATGAAAACGCCATACGATATGTCGAAAAAAGCCATAGTATAGTATGTCGAAAAAAGTGAAAAATAAGCCATAGTATAGCATTTCAAAAAAAGCCATAGTATAGTATGTCGAATAAAGCCTTAGTATAGTATGTCGAAAAAAGTGATGAAAACGCCATACGATATGTCGAAAAAAGCCATAGTATAGTATGTCGAAAAAAGTGAAAAATAAGCCATAGTATAGCATTTCAAAAAAAGCCATAGTATAGTATGTCGAAAAAAGTTATGAAAACACCATAGTATAGTATGTTGAAAAAAGTGGTGAAAACATCATAGTATAGTATGTCGAAAAAAGTGATGAAAACACCATAGTATAGTATGTCGAAAAAAGTGAAAAATAAGCCGTAGTATATTATGTCGACTAAAGTGATGAAAATGCCACAGTATAGTATGTTGAATTAAGCCATAGTATAGTATGTCGAAAAAAGTGATAAAAACGCCAGTTTAGTATGTCGAATAAAGTGATGAAAATGCCATAGTATAGTATGTCGATAAAAGTGATGAAAATGCCATAGTATAGCATGTCGAAAAAAGGCATAGTATAGTATGTCGAAAAAAGTGGTGAAAACATCATAGTATAGTTTGTCGAATAAATCAATAGTATAGTATGTCGAAAAAAGTGATGAAAACACCATAGTATGGTATGTCGAAGAAAGCCATAGTATAGTAAGTCGAAAAATAGTGAAAAAAAAGCCATAGTATAGTATGTCAAAAAATTTGATAAAAACACCATAGTATGGTATGTCGAAGAAAGCCATAGTATAGCATGTCGAAAAAAGTGATGAAAAGCCATAGTATATCATGTCGACTAAAGCTATGAAAATGCCACAGTATAGTATGTCGAATAAAGCCATAGTATAGTATGTTGAAAAAAGTGATGAAAACGCCATAGAATGTCGAAAAAAGCCATAGTATAGTATGTCGCAAAAAGTGAAAAATAAGCCATAGTATAGCATTTCAAAAAAAGCCATAGTATAGTATGTCGAAAAAAGTGATGAAAACACCATAGTATGGTATGTCGAAGAAAGCCATAGTATAGTATGTCGAAAAAAGTTATGAAAACACCATAGTATAGTATGTTGAAAAAAGTGGTGAAAACATCATAGTATAGTATGTCGAAAAAAGTGATGAAAACACCATAGTATAGTATGTCGAAAAAAGTGAAAAATAAGCCGTAGTATATTATGTCGACTAAAGTGATGAAAATGCCACAGTATAGTATGTCGAATTAAGCCATAGTATAGTATGTCGAAAAAAGTGATAAAAACGCCAGTTTAGTATGTCGAATAAAGTGATCAAAATGCCATAGTATAGTATGTCGATAAAAGTGATGAAAATGCCATAGTATATTATGTCGACTAAAGCTATGAAAATGCCACAGTATAGTATGTCGAATAAAGCCTTAGTATAGTATGTCGAAAAAAGTGATGAAAACGCCATACAATATGTCGAAAAAAGCCATAGTATAGTATGTCGAAAAAAGTGAAAAATAAGCCATAGTATAGCATTTCAAAAAAAGCCATAGTATAGTATGTCGAAAAAAGTTATGAAAACACCATAGTATAGTATGTTGAAAAAAGTGGTGAAAACATCATAGTATAGTATGTCGAAAAAAGTGAAAAATAAGCCGTAGTATATTATGTCGACTAAAGTGATGAAAATGCCACAGTATAGTATGTTGAATTAAGCCATAGTATAGTATGTCGAAAAAAGTGATGAAAACGCCATAGAATATGTCGAAAAAAGCCATAGTATAGTATGTCGAAAAAAGTGAAAAATAAGCCATAGTATAGCATTTCAAAAAAAGCCATAGTATAGTATGTCGAAAAAAGTTATGAAAACACCATAGTATAGTATGTTGAAAAAAGTGGTGAAAACATCATAGTATAGTATGTCGAAAAAAGTGAAAAATAAGCCATAGTATAGCATTTCAAAAAAAGCCATAGTATAGTATGTCGAAAAAAGTTATGAAAACACCATAGTATAGTATGTTGAAAAAAGTGGTGAAAACATCATAGTATAGTATGTCGAAAAAAGTGATGAAAACACCATAGTATAGTATGTCGAAAAAAGTGAAAAATAAGCCGTAGTATATTATGTCGACTAAAGTGATGAAAATGCCACAGTATAGTATGTCGAATTAAGCCATAGTATAGTATGTCGAAAAAAGTGAAAAAAACGCCAGTTTAGTATGTCGAATAAAGTGATGAAAATGCCATAGTATAGTATGTCGATAAAAGTGATGAAAATGCCATAGTATATTATGTCGACTAAAGCTATGAAAATGCCACAGTATAGTATGTCGAATAAAGCCTTAGTATAGTATGTCGAAAAAAGTGATGAAAACGCCATACAATATGTCGAAAAAAGCCATAGTATAGTATGTCGAAAAAAGTGAAAAATAAGCCATAGTATAGCATTTCAAAAAAAGCCATAGTATAGTATGTCGAAAAAAGTTATGAAAACACCATAGTATAGTATGTTGAAAAAAGTGGTGAAAACATCATAGTATAGTATGTCGAAAAAAGTGATGAACACACCATAGTATAGTATGTCGAAAAAAGTGAAAAATAAGCCGTAGTATATTATGTCGAATAAAGTGATGAAAATGCCATAGTATAGTATGTCGATAAAAGTGATGAAAATGCCATAGTATAGCATGTCGAAAAAAGGCATAGTATAGTATTTCGAAAAAAGTGATGAAAAAACCATAGTATAGTATGTCAAATAAAGCCATAGCATAGTATGTCGAAAAAAGTGGTGAAAACATCATAGTATAGTTTGTCGAATAAATCCATAGTATAGTATGTCGAAAAAAGTGATGAAAACACCATAGTATGGTATGTCGAAGAAAGCCATAGTATAGTAAGTTGAAAAAAAGTGAAAAATAAGCCATAGTATAGTATGTCAAAAAATTTGATAAAACACCATAGTATGGTATGTCGAAGAAAGCCATAGTATAGCATGTCGAAAAAAGTGATGAAAAAGCCATAGTATATCATGTCGACTAAAGCTATGAAAATGCCACAGTATAGTATGTCGAATAAAGCCATAGTATAGTATGTCGAAAAAAGTGATGAAAACGCCATAGAATGTCGAAAAAAGCCATAGTATAGTATGTCGCAAAAACTGAAAAATAAGCCATAGTATAGCATTTCAAAAAAAGCCATAGTATAGTATGTCGAAAAAAGTGATGAAAACACCATAGTATGTCGAAGAAAGTGATAAAAAAGCCATAGTATATTATGTCGAAAAAAGTGAAAAATAAGCCATAGTATAGCATTTCAAAAAAAGCCATAGTATAGTATGTCGAAAAAAGTGGTGAAAACATCATAGTATAGTATGTCGAAAAAAGTGATGAAAACACCATAGTAGAGTATGTCGAAAAAAGTGAAAAATAAGCCGTAGTATATTATGTCGACTAAAGTGATGAAAATGCCACAGTATAGTATGTCGAATTAAGCCATAGTATAGTATGTCGAAAAAAGTGATAAAAACGCCAGTTTAGTATGTCGAATAAAGTGATGAAAATGCCATAGTATAGTATGTCGATAAAAGTGATGAAAATGCCATAGTATAGCATGTCGAAAAAAGGCATAGTATAGTATTTCGAAAAAAGTGATGAAAAAGCCATAGTATAGTATGTCAAATAAAGCCATAGCATAGTATGTCGAAAAAAGTGGTGAAAACATCATAGTATAGTTTGTCGAATAAATCCATAGTATAGTATGTCGAAAAAAGTGATGAAAACACCATAGTATGGTATGTCGAAGAAAGCCATAGTATAGCATGTCGAAAAAAGTGAAAAATAAGCCATAGTATAGCATTTCAAAAAAAGCCATAGTATAGTATGTCGAAAAAAGTTATGAAAACACCATAGTATAGTATGTTGAAAAAAGTGGTGAAAACATCATAGTATAGTATGTCGAAAAAAGTGATGAAAACACCATAGTATAGTATGTCGAAAAAAGTGAAAAATAAGCCGTAGTATATTATGTCGACTAAAGTGATGAAAATGCCACAGTATAGTATGTCGAATTAAATCATAGTATAGTATGTCGAAAAAAGTGATAAAAACGCCAGTTTAGTATGTCGAATAAAGTGATGAAAACACCATAGTATGGTATGTCGAAGAAAGCCATAGTATAGCATGTCGAAAAAAGTGAAAAATAAGCCATAGTATAGCATTTCAAAAAAAGCCATAGTATAGTATGTCGAAAAAAGTGGTGAAAACATCATAGTATAGTATGTCGAAAAAAGTGATAAAAACACCATAGTATAGTATTTCGAAAAAAGTGAAAAATAAGCCGTAGTATATTATGTCGACTAAAGTGATGAAAATGCCACAGTATAGTATGTTGAATTAAGCCATAGTATAGTATGTCGAAAAAAGTGATAAAAACGCCAGTTTAGTATGTCGAATAAAGTGATGAAAATGCCATAGTATAGTATGTTGATAAAAGTGATGAAAATGCCATAGTATAGCATGTCGAAAAAAGGCATAGTATAGTATTTCGAAAAAAGTGATGAAAAAACCATAGTATAGTATGTCAAATAAAGCCATAGCATAGTATGTCGAAAAAAGTGGTGAAAACATCATAGTATAGTTTGTCGAATAAATCCATAGTATAGTATGTCGAAAAAAGTGATGAAAACACCATAGTATGGTATGTCGAAGAAAGCCATAGTATAGCATGTTGAAAAAAGTGATGAAAACGCCATAGAATATGTCGAAAAAAGCCATAGTATAGTATGTCGAAAAAAGTGAAAAATAAGCCATAGTATAGCATTTCAAAAAAAGCCATAGTATAGTATGTCGAAAAAAGTTATGAAAACACCATAGTATAGTATGTTGAAAAAGGTGGTGAAAACATCATAGTATAGTATGTCGAAAAAAGTGAAAAATAAGCCATAGTATAGCATTTCAAAAAAAGCCTAGTATAGTATGTCGAAAAAAGTTATGAAAACACCATAGTATAGTATGTTGAAAAAAGTGGTGAAAACATCATAGTATAGTATGTCGAAAAAAGTGATGAAAACACCATAGTATAGTATGTCGGAAAAAGTGAAAAATAAGCCGTAGTATATTATGTCGACTAAAGTGATGAAAATGCCACAGTATAGTATGTCGAATTAAGCCATAGTATAGTATGTCGAAAAAAGTGATAAAAACGCCAGTTTAGTATGTCGAATAAAGTGATGAAAATGCCATAGTATAGTATGTCGATAAAAGTGATGAAAATGCCATAGTATATTATGTCGACTAAAGCTATGAAAATGCCACAGTATAGTATGTCGAATAAAGCCTTAGTATAGTATGTCGAAAAAAGTGATGAAAACGCCATACAATATGTCGAAAAAAGCCATAGTATAGTATGTCGAAAAAAGTGAAAAATAAGCCATAGTATAGCATTTCAAAAAAAGCCATAGTATAGTATGTCGAAAAAAGTTATGAAAACACCATAGTATAGTATGTTGAAAAAAGTGGTGAAAACATCATAGTATAGTATGTCGAAAAAAGTGATGAAAACACCATAGTATAGTATGTCGAAAAAAGTGAAAAATAAGCCGTAGTATATTATGTCGACTAAAGTGATGAAAATGCCACAGTATAGTATGTTGAATTAAGCCATAGTATAGTATGTCGAAAAAAGTGATAAAAACGCCAGTTTAGTATGTCGAATAAAGTGATGAAAATGCCATAGTATAGTATGTCGATAAAAGTGATGAAAATGCCATAGTATAGCATGTCGAAAAAAGGCATAGTATAGTATTTCGAAAAAAGTGATGAAAAAACCATAGTATAGTATGTCAAATAAAGCCATAGCATAGTATGTCGAAAAAAGTGGTGAAAACATCATAGTATAGTTTGTCGAATAAATCCATAGTATAGTATGTCGAAAAAAGTGATGAAAACACCATAGTATGGTATGTCGAAGAAAGCCATAGTATAGTAAGTCGAAAAATAGTGAAAAAAAAGCCATAGTATAGTATGTCAAAAAATTTGATAAAAACACCATAGTATGGTATGTCGAAGAAAGCCATAGTATAGCATGTCGAAAAAAGTGATGAAAAGCCATAGTATATCATGTCGACTAAAGCTATGAAAATGCCACAGTATAGTATGTCGAATAAAGCCATAGTATAGTATGTTGAAAAAAGTGATGAAAACGCCATAGAATGTCGAAAAAAGCCATAGTATAGTATGTCGCAAAAAGTGAAAAATAAGCCATAGTATAGCATTTCAAAAAAAGCCATAGTATAGTATGTCGAAAAAAGTGATGAAAACACCATAGTATGTCGAAGAAAGTGATAAAAAAGCCATAGTATATTATGTCGACTAAAGTGATGAAAACGCCACAGTATAGTATGTCAAATAAAGCCACAGTATAGTATGTCAAAAAAAGTGATGAAAACGCCATAGTATAGTATGCCAAAAAAAAGCTATATTATAGTATGTCGAAAAAAGTGATGAAAACACCATAGTATATTATGTCGAAAAAAGTGATAAAAAAGCCATAGTATATTATGTCGACTAAAGCTATGAAAATGCCACAGTATAGTATGTCGAATAAAGCCATAGTATAGTATGTCGAAAAAAGTGATGAAATAGCAATAGAATAATATGTCAAAAAAAGCCATACTATAGTATGTCGAAAAAAGTGATGAAAAAGCCATAGAATATGTCGAAAAAAGCCATAGTATAGTTTGTCGAAAAAAGTGAAAAGTAAGCCATAGTATAGCATTTCAAAAAAAGCCATAGTATAGTATGTCGAAAAAGGTTATGAAAACACCATAGTATAGTATGTTGAAAAAAGTGGTGAAAACATCATAGTATAGTATGTCGAAAAAAGTGATGAAATCACCATAGTATAGTATGTCGAAAAAAGTGAAAAATAAGCCGTAGTATATTATGTCGACTAAAGTGATGAAAATGCCATAGTATAGTATGTCGAATTAAGCCATAGTATAGTATGTCGAAAAAAGTGATAAAAACGCCAGTTTAGTATGTCGAATAAAGTGATGAAAATGCCATAGTATAGTATGTCGATAAAAGTGATGAAAATGCCATAGTATATTATGTCGACTAAAGCTATGAAAATGCCACAGTATAGTATGTCGAATAAAGCCTTAGTATAGTATGTCGAAAAAAGTGATGAAAACGCCATAGAATATGTCGAAAAAAGCCATAGTATAGTATGTCGAAAAAAGTGAAAAATTAGCCATAGTATAGCATTTCAAAAAAAGCCATAGTATAGTATTTCGAAAAAAGTTATGAAAACACCATAGTATAGTATGTTGAAAAAAGTGGTGAAAACATCATAGTATAGTATGTCGAAAAAAGTGATGAAAACACCATAGTATAGTATGTCGAAAAAAGTGAAAAATAAGCCATAGTATAGTATGTCGAATAAAGCCATAGTATAGTACGTCGAAAAAAGTGATGAAAACGCCATACTATATCATGTCGAAAAAGCCTATAGTATAGTATGTCGAATAAAATGATGAAAACGCTAAAGTATAGTATGTCGAATAAAGCCATAGTATAATATGTCGAAAAAAGTGATGAAAACTCCATAGTATAGCATGTCAAAAAAAGGCATAGTATAGTATTTTAAAAAAGTGACGAAAATACCACAGTATGGTATGTCGAAGAAAGCTATAGTATAGTATGTCGAAAAAAAGTGAAAAATAAGCCATAGTATAGTATGTCGAAAACAAGTGAAAAATAAGCTGTAGTATATTATGTCGACTAAAGTGATGAAAATGCCACAGTATAGTATGTCTACTAAATCTATGAATATGCCACAGTATAGTATGTCGAATAAAGCCATATTATAGTATGTCGAAAAAAGTGATGAAAACGCCATAGTATAATATGTCAAAAAAGCCATAGTATAGTATGTCGAAAAAAGTGATAAAAAAGCATAGTATATTATGTCGACTAAAGTGATGAAAACGCCACAGTATAGGATGTCGAATAAAGCCAAAATATACTATGTCGAAAAAAGTGATGAAAACACCATAGTATATTATGTCGAAAATAGCCATATTATACTATGTCGAAAAAAGTGGTGAAAACATCATAGTATAGTATGTCGAATAAAGCCATAGTATAGTATGTCGAAAGAAGTGGTGAAAACATCATAGTATATTATGTCGAATAAAGCCATGTTATAGTATGTCGAAAAAAGTGATGAAAACACCATAGTATAGTATGTCGAATAAAGCCATGTTATAGTATGTCGAAAAAAGTGATGAAAACACCATAGTATAGTATGTCGAAAAAAGTGATGAAAACACCATAGTATAGTATGTCGAAAAAAGTGAAAAATAAGCCGTAGTATATTATGTCGACTAAAGTGATGAAAATGCCACAGTATAGTATGTAGAATTAAGCCATAGTATAGTATGTCGAAAAAATTGATGAAAACACCATAGTATAGAATGCCAAAAAAAGCCATAGTATAGTATGTCAAAAAAAGTGGTGAAAACACCATAGTATAGAATGCCAAAAAAAGCCATAGTATAGTATGTCGAATAAAGCCATGTTATAGTATGTCGAAAAAAGTGGTGAAAACATCATAGTATAGTATGTCGAAAAAAGTGATGAAAACACCATAGTATAGTATGTCGAAAAAAGTGAAAAATAAGCCGTAGTATATTATGTCGACTAAAGTGATGAAAATGCCACAGTATAGTATGTCGATAAAAGTGATGAAAATGCCATAGTATAGCATGTCGAAAAAAGGCATAGTATAGTATTTCGAAAAAAGTGATGAAAAAACCATAGTATAGTATGTCAAATAAAGCCATAGCATAGTATGTCGACTAAAGTGATGAAAACGCCACAGTATAGTATGTTGAATAAAGCCATAGTATAGTATGTCGACTAAAGTGATGAAAACGCCACAGTATAGTATGCCGAAAAAAGCCATAGTATAGTATGTCGAAAAAAGTGATGAAAATGCCACACTATAGTATGTCGAATAAAGCCATAGTATAGTATGTCGAATAAAGCCATAGTATAGTATGTCGAAAAAATGAAAAATAAACCATAGTATAGCATGTCGAAAAAAGCCATAGTATAGTATGTTGAAAAAAGTGATGAAAACACCACAGTATAGTATGTCAAAAAAAGTAATAAAAAAGCCATAGTATAGTATGTCGAAAAAAGTGATGAAAACGCCATAGTATAGTAAGTCGAAAAAACCAATAGTATAGTATGTAGAAAAAAGTGATAAAAACGCCATAATATTGTATGTCGAAAATAGCCATAGTATAGTATTTCCAAAAAAGCCATATTATAGTATGTCCAAAATAGTCAAAGTATAGTATGTCAAAAAAGTGAAAAATAAGCCATAGTATAGCATGACTAAAAAAGCCATAGTATAGTATGTTAAAAAAAGTGAAAAATAAGACATAGTATAGCATGTCGAAAAAAGTGATGAAAATGCCACACTATAGTATGTCGAATAAAGCCATAGTATAATATGTCGAAAAAATGAAAAATATGCCATAGTATAGTACGTCGAAAAAAGTGATAAAAAAGCATAGTATATTATGTCGAAAAAAGTGATGAAAACACCATAGTATATTATGTCGAAAATAGCCATATTATACTATGTCGAAAAAAGTGGTGAAAACATCATAGTATAGTATGTCGAATAAAGCCATATTATAGTATGTCGAAAAAAGTGATGAAAACACCATAGTATAGAATGCCAAAAAAAGCCATAGTATAGTATGTCGAAAGAAGTGGTGAAAACATCATAGTATAGTATGTTGAATAAAGCCATGTTATAGTATGTCGAAAAAAGTGATGAAAACACCATAGTATAGTATGTCGAAAAAAGTGATGAAAACACCATAGTATAGTATGTCGAAAAAAGTGAAAAATAAGCCGTAGTATATTATGTCGACTAAAGTGATGAAAATGCCACAGTATAGTATGTCGAATTAAGCCATAGTATAGTATGTCGAAAAAAGTGATGAAAACACCATAGTATAGAATGCCAAAAAAAGCCATAGTATAGTATGTCAAAAAAAGTGGTGAAAAAATCATAGTATAGTATGTCGAATAAAACCATATTATAGTATGTCGAAAAAAGTGATGAAAACACCATAGTATAGAATGCCAAAAAAAGCCATAGTATAGTATGTCGAAAAAAGTGGTGAAAACACCATAGTATAGAATGCCAAAAAAAGCCATAGTATAGTATGTCGAATAAAGCCATGTTATAGTATGTCGAAAAAAGTGGTGAAAACATCATAGTATAGTATGTCGAAAAAAGTGAAAAATAAGCCGTAGTATATTATGTCGACTAAAGTGATGAAAATGCCACAGTATAGTATGTCGATAAAAGTGATGAAAATGCCATAGTATAGCATGTCGAAAAAAGGCATAGTATAGTATTTCGAAAAAAGTGATGAAAAAACCATAGTATAGTATGTCAAATAAAGCCATAGCATAGTATGTTGACTAAAGTGATGAAAACGCCACAGTATAGTATGTTGAATAAAGCCATAGTATAGTATGTCGACTAAAGTGATGAAAACGCCACAGTATAGTATGCCGAAAAAAGCCATAGTATAGTATGTCGAAAAAAGTGATGAAAATGCCACACTATAGTATGTCGAATAAAGCCATAGTATAGTATGTCGAATAAAGCCATTGTATAGTATGTCGAAAAAATGAAAAATAAACCATAGTATAGAATGTCGAAAAAAGCCATAGTATAGTAGGTTGAAAAAAGTGATGAAAACACCACAGTATAGTATGTCAAAAAAAGTAATAAAAAAGCCATAGTATAGTATGTCGAAAAAAGTGATGAAAACGCCATAGTATAGTAAGTCGAAAAAACCAATAGTATAGTATGTAGAAAAAAGTGATAAAAACGCCATAGTATTGTATGTCGAAAATAGCCATAGTATAGTATTTCCAAAAAAGCCATATTATAGTATGTCCAAAACAGTCAAAGTATAGTATGTCAAAAAAGTGAAAAATAAGCCATAGTATAGCATGACTAAAAAAGCCATAGTATAGTATGTTAAAAAAAGTGAAAAATAAGACATAGTATAGCATGTCGAAAAAAGTGATGAAAATGCCACACTATAGTATGTCGAATAAAGCCATAGTATAATATGTCGAAATAATGAAAAATAAGCCATAGTATAGTACGTCGAAAAAAGTGATAAAAAAGCATAGTATATTATGTCGACTAAAGTGATGAAAACGCCACAGTATATTATGTCGAATAAAGCCACAGTATAGTATGTCGAAAAAAGTGATGAAAACGCCATAGTATAGTATGCCAAAAATCCATATTATAGTATGTCGAAAAAAGTGGTGAAAACATCATAGTATAGTATGTCGAATAAAGCCATATTATAGTATGTCGAAAAAAGTGATGAAATTGCCACAGGATAGTATGTCGAATTAAGCCAAAATATACTATGTCGAAAAAAGTGATGAAAACACCATAGTATATAATGTCGAAAATAGCCATATTATACTATGTCGAAAAAAGTGGTGAAAACATCATAGTATAGTATGTCGAATGAAGCCATATTATAGTATGTTGAAAAAAGTGATGAAAACACCATAGTATAGAATGCCAAAAAAAGCCATAGTATTGTATGTCGAAAATAGCCATAGTATAGTATTTCCAAAAAATCCATATTATAGTATGTCCAAAACAGTCAAAGTATAGTATGTCAAAAAAGTGAAAAATAAGCCATAGTATAGCATGACTAAAAAAGCCATAGTATAGTATGTTAAAAAAAGTGAAAAATAAGACATAGTATAGCATGTCGAAAAAAGTGATGAAAATGCCACACTATAGTATGTCGAATAAAGCCATAGTATAATATGTCGAAAAAATGAAAAATAAGCCATAGTATAGTACGTCGAAAAAAGTGATAAAAAAGCATAGTATATTATGTCGACTAAAGTGATGAAAACGCCACAGTATAGTATGTCGAATAAAGCCACAGTATAGTATGTCGAAAAAAGTGATGAAAACACCATAGTATATTATGTCGAAAATAGCCATATTATACTATGTCGAAAAAAGTGGTGAAAACATCATAGTATAGCATGTCGAAAAAAGCCATAGTATAGTATGTTGAAAAAAGTGATGAAAACACCACAGTATAGTATGTCAAAAAAAGTAATAAAAAAGCCATAGTATAGTATGTCGAAAAAAGTGATGAAAACGCCATAGTATAGTAAGTCGAAAAAACCAATAGTATAGTATGTAGAAAAAAGTGATAAAAACGCCATAGTATTGTATGTCGAAAATAGCCATAGTATAGTATTTCCAAAAAAGCCATATTATAGTATGTCCAAAACAGTCAAAGTATAATATGTCAAAAAAGTGAAAAATAAGCCATAGTATAGCATGACTAAAAAAGCCATAGTATAGTATGTTGAAAAAAGTGATAAAAAAGCATAGTATATTATGTCGAATAAAGTGATGAAAACGCCACAGTATAGTATGTCGAATAAAGCCACAGTATAGTATGTCGAAAAAAGTGATGAAAACACCATAGTATATTATGTCGAAAATAGCCATATTATAGTATGTCGAAAGAAGTGGTGAAAACATCATAGTATAGTATGTCGAATAAAGCCATATTATAGTATGTCGAAAAAAGTGATGAAAACACCATAGTATAGAATGCCAAAAAAAGCCATAGTATAGTATGTCGAAAGAAGTGGTGAAAACATCATAGTATAGTATGTCGAATAAAGCCATGTTATAGTATGTCGAAAAAAGTGATGAAAACACCATAGTATAGTATGTCGAAAAAAGTGATGAAAACACCATAGTATAGAATGCCAAAAAAAGCCATAGTATAGTATGTCAAAAAAAGTGGTGAAAAAATCATAGTATAGTATGTCGAATAAAACCATATTATAGTATGTCGAAAAAAGTGATGAAAACAC
This sequence comes from Sander lucioperca, assembly GCF_008315115.2. NCBI lineage: Eukaryota > Metazoa > Chordata > Actinopteri > Perciformes > Percidae > Sander > Sander lucioperca. The sequence continues at coordinate 29,334,427 of NC_050181.1, forward strand.
CATAGTATAGAATGCCAAAAAAAGCCATAGTATAGTATGTCGAAAAAAGTGGTGAAAACACCATAGTATAGAATGCCAAAAAAAGCCATAGTATAGTATGTCGAATAAAGCCATGTTATAGTATGTCGAAAAAAGTGGTGAAAACATCATAGTATAGTATGTCGATAAAAGTGATGAAAATGCCATAGTATAGCATGTCGAAAAAAGGCATAGTATAGTTTTTCGAAAAAAGTGATGAAAAAACCATAGTATAGTATGTCAAATAAAGCCATAGCATAGTATGTCGACTAAAGTGATGAAAACGCCACAGTATAGTATGTTGAATAAAGCCATAGTATAGTATGTCGACTAAAGTGATGAAAACGCCACAGTATAGTATGCCGAAAAAAGCCATAGTATAGTATGTCGAAAAAAGTGATGAAAATGCCACACTATAGTATGTCGAATAAAGCCATAGTATAGTATGTCGAATAAAGCCATAGTATAGTATGTCGAAAAAATGAAAAATAAGCCATAGTATAGCATGTCGAAAAAAGCCATAGTATAGTATGTTGAAAAAAGTGATGAAAACACCACAGTATAGTATGTCAAAAAAAGTAATAAAAAAGCCATAGTATAGTATGTCGAAAAAAGTGATGAAAACGCCATAGTATAGTAAGTCGAAAAAACCAATAGTATAGTATGTAGAAAAAAGTGATAAAAACGCCATAGTATTGTATGTCGAAAATAGCCATAGTATAGTATTTCCAAAAAAGCCATATTATAGTATGTCCAAAATAGTCAAAGTATAGTATGTCAAAAAAGTGAAAAATAAGCCATAGTATAGCATGACTAAAAAAGCCATAGTATAGTATGTTAAAAAAAGTGAAAAATAAGACATAGTATAGCATGTCAAAAAAAGTGATGAAAATGCCACACTATAGTATGTCGAATAAAGCCATAGTATAATATGTCGAAAAAATGAAAAATAAGCCATAGTATAGCATGTCAAAAAAAGCCATAGTATAGTACAGGGGTCACCAAGGGTAGCCCTCAAGGACCACATGAGTAGCCCTCAGGCCTGTTCTAAAAATGAAAATTGAATATTGATATTATCTGTTTCCCACCTTGTTAAGTCATTGTTAATAACTATTGTGAGAAATCATTAACGTGATCAGTGTCTTCACATAGATGAGTATCATTAATCATTAATAATCATATATAACTAAAGGCAAACTGAGCAAATTTGTTATTTCAGAAGAGTGTATCAAACTGGTAGCCCTTCGTATGACTCAGTACCCATGAAGTAGCTCTCAGTTTCAAAAAGGTTGGTGACCCCTGGTATAGAATGTCAAATAAAGCCATAGTATAGTATGTTGAAAAAAGTGATGAAAACACCACAGTTTAGTATGTCAAAAAAAGTGATAAAAAAGCCATAGTATATTATGTCGACTAAAGTGATGAAAACGCCAGAGTATAGTATGTTGAAAAAAGTGATGAAAACGCCATAGTATAGTAAGTCGAAAAAAACCAATAGTATAGTATGTAGAAAAAAGTGACAAAAACGCCATAGTATTGTATGCTGAAAAAAAGCCATATTATAGTAGGTCAAAAAAAGTGATGAAAACACCACAGTATTGTATGTCGAATAAAGCCATAGTATAGTATGTCGAAAAAAGTGAAAAATAAGCCGTAGTATATTATGTCGACTAAAGTGATGAAAATGCCACAGTATAGTATGTCGAATTAAGCCATAGTATAGTATGTCGAAAAAAGTGATGAAAACACCATAGTATAGAATGCCAAAAAAAGCCATAGTATAGTATGTCAAAAAAAGTGGTGAAAACATCATAGTATAGTATGTCGAATAAAGCCATATTATAGTATGTCGAAAAAAGTGATGAAAACACCATAGTATAGAATGCCAAAAAAAGCCATAGTATAGTATGTCGAAAAAAGTGGTGAAAACACCATAGTATAGAATGCCAAAAAAAGCCATAGTATAGTATGTCGAATAAAGCCATGTTATAGTATGTCGAAAAAAGTGGTGAAAACATCATAGTATAGTATGTCGAAAAAAGTGATGAAAACACCATAGTATAGTATGTCGAAAAAAGTGAAAAATAAGCCGTAGTATATTATGTCGACTAAAGTGATGAAAATGCCACAGTATAGTATGTCGATAAAAGTGATGAAAATGCCATAGTATAGCATGTCGAAAAAAGGCATAGTATAGTTTTTCGAAAAAAGTGATGAAAAAACCATAGTATAGTATGTCAAATAAAGCCATAGCATAGTATGTCGACTAAAGTGATGAAAACGCCACAGTATAGTATGTTGAATAAAGCCATAGTATAGTATGTCGACTAAAGTGATGAAAACGCCACAGTATAGTATGTTGAATAAAGCCATAGTATAGTATGTCGACTAAAGTGATGAAAATGCCACACTATAGTATGTCGAATAAAGCCATAGTATAGTATGTCGAATAAAGCCATAGTATAGTATGTCGAAAAAATGAAAAATAAGCCATAGTATAGCATGTCGAAAAAAGCCATAGTATAGTATGTTGAAAAAAGTGATGAAAACACCACAGTATAGTATGTCAAAAAAAGTAATAAAAAAGCCATAGTATAGTATGTCGAAAAAAGTGATGAAAACGCCATAGTATAGTAAGTCGAAAAAACCAATAGTATAGTATGTAGAAAAAAGTGATAAAAACGCCATAGTATTGTATGTCGAAAATAGCCATAGTATAGTATTTCCAAAAAAGCCATATTATAGTATGTCCAAAATAGTCAAAGTATAGTATGTCAAAAAAGTGAAAAATAAGCCATAGTATAGCATGACTAAAAAAGCCATAGTATAGTATGTTAAAAAAAGTGAAAAATAAGACATAGTATAGCATGTCGAAAAAAGTGATGAAAATGCCACACTATAGTATGTCGAATAAAGCCATAGTATAATATGTCGAAAAAATGAAAAATAAGCCATAGTATAGCATGTCAAAAAAAGCCATAGTATAGTACAGGGGTCACCAAGGGTAGCCCTCAAGGACCACATGAGTAGCCCTCAGGCCTGTTCTAAAAATGAAAATTGAATATTGATATTATCTGTTTCCCACCTTGTTAAGTCATTGTTAATAACTATTGTGAGAAATCATTAACGTGATCAGTGTCTTCACATAGATGAGTATCATTAATCATTAATAATCATATATAACTAAAGGCAAACTGAGCAAATTTGTTATTTCAGAAGAGTGTATCAAACTGGTAGCCCTTCGTATGACTCAGTACCCATGAAGTAGCTCTCAGTTTCAAAAAGGTTGGTGACCCCTGGTATAGAATGTCAAATAAAGCCATAGTATAGTATGTTGAAAAAAGTGATGAAAACACCACAGTTTAGTATGTCAAAAAAAGTGATAAAAAAGCCATAGTATATTATGTCGACTAAAGTGATGAAAACGCCAGAGTATAGTATGTTGAAAAAAGTGATGAAAACGCCATAGTATAGTAAGTCGAAAAAACCAATAGTATAGTATGTAGAAAAAAGTGACAAAAACGCCATAGTATTGTATGCTGAAAAAAAGCCATATTATAGTAGGTCAAAAAAAGTGATGAAAACGCCACAGTATTGTATGTCGAATAAAGCCATAGTATAGTATGTCGAAAAAAGTGATGAAAACGCCATAGTATAGTATGTCGAAAAAAGCCATAGTATAGTATGTCGAAAAAAGTGAAAAATAAGCCATAGTATAGTATGTCCAAAAAAGCCATATTATAGTATGTCCAAAATAGTCAAAGTATAGTATGTCAAAAAAGTGAAAAATAAGCCATAGTATAGCATGTCGAAAAAAGCCATAGTATAGTATGTTAAAAAAAGTGAAAAATAAGACATAGTATAGTATTTCGAAAAAAGTGATAAAAACGCCATAGTATAGTATGCCGAAAAAAAGCCATATTGTAGTATGTCGAAAAAAGTGATAAAAACGCAATAGTATAGTATGTCGAAAAAAGCCATAGTATAGTATGTCGAAAAAGGTGATGAAAACACCATAGTATTGTATATCGAAAAAAGCCATAGTATAGAATGTTGAAAAAAGTGAAAAAAAAGCCATAGTATAGAATGTCAAAAAAAGTAATGAAAACGCCATAGTATAGTAAGTCGAAAAAAACAATAGTATAGTATGTCAAAAAAAGTGATAAAAATGGCATAGTATAGTATGCCGAAAAAAAGCCATATTATAGTATGTCGAAAAAAGTGATGAAAACGCCATAGTATATGTCGAAAAAAGTGATGAAAACACCATAGTATAGTATGTATAAAAAAATTATAAAAAAGCCATACTATATTATGTTGACTAAAGTGATGAAAATGCCACACTATAGTTTGTCGAATAAAGCCATAGTATAGTATGCCGAAAAAAGTGAAAAATAAGCCATAATATAGTATGTCCAAAAAAGCCAAATTATATAGTATGTCCAAAATAGTCATAGTATAGTATGTCGAAAAAGGTGATGAAAACACCATAGTATAGTATATCGAAAAAAGTGATGAAAAAGCCATAGTATAATATGTCGAAAAAGGTGGTGAAAACATCATAGTATAGTATGTCGAATAAAGCCATATTATAGTATGTCAAAAAAAGTGATGAAAAAGCCATAGTATAATATGTCGAAAAAGGTGGTGAAAACATCATAGTATAGTATGTCGAATAAAGCCATAGTATTGTATGTCGAAAAAAGTGATGAAAACGCCATAGTATAGTGTGTCGAAAAAAGTGATAAAAAAGCCATAATATGTATATATTAAAGACTACCTATTCCTATTTGAATTAGTTATTCCTGGAAGTTATGTCTCCCAATTTATTACACCCATAAAATTTTAACACACAACCTTGCTTTTTTCAAACATTTAAAAAAGCCAAGGTATAGTATGTCGATAAAAGTGAAACATAAGCCATAGTATAGTATGTCGAAAAACGAGAAAAGTGTAGTATGTCAAAAAAGGTGAAAAATAAGCCATAGTATAGTATGTCAAAAAAAGTGAAAAATAAGCCATAGTCTAGTATGTCGAAAAAAGCCAAGGTATAGTATGTTGAAAAAAGTAATGAAAACGCCATAGTATAGTATGTCGAGAAAAGCCATAGTATAGTGTGTCGAAAAAAGACATAGTATAAGATGTCGAAAAAAGAGATAAAAAAAAGCCATAGTATAGTAGGTCGAAAAAAGTGATGAAAAAACTATAATTTAATATAATATAATATATCTTAAGTATATACATTGACACTACCTTTCTCTTTATCTATTTGAATTATTTATTCCTGGAAATTAGGTCTCCAAATTTATTACACCCATAAGATTTGAACATACAACCTTGTGTTTTCCAACAATTCTCTTACCTGCGCTCTCAGACCTGGCACTTCTGTAGTTTGTGGAAAAAAGTGATGAAAATGCCATAGTATAATATGTCGAAAAAAGCCACGGTATAGTAGGTCGAAAGAAGGGATAAAAACGCCATAGTATAGTATATTGAAAAAATGTATGAAAAAGACATAGTATAGTATGTCGAAAGAAGTGATGAAAACTCCATAGTATAGTATGTCAAAAAAAGTGATAAAAACGCCATAGTATAGTATGTCGAAAAAAGCCATGGTGTAGTATGTCGAAAAAAGTGATAAAAATGCCATAGTATAGTATGTCGAATAAAGCCATACTATAATATGTCAAAAAAAGTGATGAAAACACCATAGTATAGTATGTCGAAAAAAGCCATAGTATAGTATGTCGAAAAAGGTGATGAAAACACCATAGTACAGTATATCGAAAAAAGCCATAGTATAGTATGTTGAAAAAAGTGAAAAATAAGCCATAGTATAGTATGTCAAAAAAAGTGATGAAAAAGCCATAGTATAATATGTCGAAAAAGGTGGTGAAATCTGATGGCCATCTGATGCGACAGGTTGGGAAATTGGTATCAAAACTGTTCTAATTAACATTTGAAATCTACCTTGACAGCTTTGGTCATGTAGCTTCATGCTTCTTTTCCAGTGTTGAGAAGAGATTGCAAAAAATAACAACAACAGTGTTTCCCTGAGTTTTCTTTATAGCTGGGTTTAGGAATGTGAGAAATAAATTTGGGATTCAATTCTTTCAGTGGAGTGCAATGGCCCCTGTAGCTGTGATGTCGTGATACACACTTTCTGGAACAAGGCAACTGATTGCATACCACACTGGGTCCCCAGCTCAATTACACAGAGCTGCTGGAGCTTTGGGTAATTGTGATTACTGCCGAGAAGATGGAGACGTTTCAGTGATGAAACACAGTAGCAGCACACAGGGGAAATAGCTCCAACATCATGCAGGTGTGCCTAATGACACCGGTTATTACTTTAGAAATGCAAACAATGTTTTCAGTCTATGTAGTTACATTACCTAAAGCTTAGATATATGCTGAGGATGCAGTAAGATCAGGACACAAGGTAACGATACATTCAACTTTTTTGATTCAATACGATTTTAAATTCACAATACGATTTTATATCATACTTTTTGGATGAGCTGCAGACATATGACTGAAAAATATCCTTTATATATAAACGGTACAAAACCAACAGATGTAGACGACGTTTAATTTCTGGGATTGTTCAGGTGTCGTCGGAAATTTCGCCGGATGTCCCCTCATTTTCGGCCAGATGTCCGTTACCTTCCGCTTTCTTTGTGTTGGCGTTCTAACCTCCGGTGGATTTCTGAGGACTATGGTTAACTGCTCCTCAGATCTCTGCAGGGTAAATCCAGACAGCTAGCTAGACTATCTGTCCAATCTGAGTTTTCTGTTACACGACTAAAACAACTTTTAAACGTACACATTCCACCAAAAGATGTTCCTTCCAGAGCCTATTTTGCAGTGGCACCGCGGCTTTTCTCCGGTGCTTAGCACCGCCCAAGGCGATTGTGATTGGTTTAAAGAAATGCCAATAAACCAGAGCACATTTCCTCCACTACCCGATTGCTATGTGGAGTAGCCAGACTCTCGCCACTCCGGTCCTGGCTCTGTCCGGTGCTTAGCGCTGCCAAGACGACTGTGATTAGTTTAAAGAAATGCCAATAAACCAGAGCATGTTTTTCTCCCAACCCGGAATGCTGTGTGGACTAGCCAGACCTTACTATAACAAAAATGTAATTAAAAAATAATAATTAGAGTTTTAAAACAAATCCCACAATAACTAAATAAATAGAAATAACATCTCTTCAAATTAATAAACTAAGAAGTAGTAGTGACGTCTGAAGTGAAAACAAATAAATCAAAAGCAGTTTATGCCCTAGACCGTTTAAAAATTGCATTGCGTTCTTTATCCCAACCTGTAGTAACCTTTATACATTTATATAAATGTTTAAGGGATTCAAGATGCATCGCTACATCCCTACAATACACATTCAGGGGCAGAGCCAAAGGTTGTAAACATTTGGGGCTTAGCCCAAACCTAGGGGGGGGTCAAGGGGCATGCTCCATTTACAGCAGCTTTTTGCACTATTTTTCAAGCCATTTGATAATAGAATGCCTAAAAATCTGCAAATCATTCGGGATGAACATGATAGTCGCCAAAGAGAAGAATAATTTCTTTTTATAGCCTTTTTTGTATCTAATTGTTCTCCACCTTTCTTCATCATTCTGATACCAGAAGACAACAAATGTTGAGGATGACTCATTTTCACTCCTGCCACCACAAAAGAGGCAAAAATTGTCTGATGTTACTATTTTTAAGTTATTGTTTTTACAGTTACATGTTACATGTAGGATAGGAATTTTGAAACAAAGGCGATATTTCCCCAGTAAAAGACCTTTTGCGCCATTGATTTGCCTGTCCAGTCGGGGAGACTGAGGGAAAAGTTATTTTAAAAACCTAAAAGAGTCAGGGATTTTGAGAAAACATTTGGAGCTGGAGACCCAGAAGCCACCCCCTTGCTGTATGTGCTTATTAAATTAGTACATATGCCCTAGAGTCATAAATAACATAATGACTACACAACAAGCTGTTAATGCCTTTAATATTCAGCAAGCTGCCCAGGCAACCAACCCACTACGTGCATAACCACAGATCTCAACACACATCAAGTCACAGATCAGTGCATATAACCAATCCGAAACTGATGTTCGACATGCAAACATCACATGCCAAGGCCAAGTTATGAGTCTGATGTTGGATAAGGAGAGACGCTTGTTTCTGGGACAGTGAAGAGAAGGAGAGATAAGGCAAGAGGAGGTGGGAGTGGTTGGAGGCCAGGCAGGCAAAAGCTGGAGCACTGCCATCGGAAAGAAGGAGGTGGTTGGTAATGTTGGCTTCTCTGGAGGTGGAGTGGGCTGTGGATCGCTGTCAATACTGCAGAGCAGGAGCTAGGAAGGTGCCAGAAGTTCTCATGAAAACAAGTCCCAGCATGTGGGCTGTTTGTAAAGCAAACTCTCTCATGGGTGGAAGGAGACAATGCTGTATAAGCCGGTATCATGAGAATAGAAATAGAATGTGGATTCAGACAGATTACTTCAGCCAGACGCATTTAACATTCTAGATCGTCTTTGAGTGTATACAGTTTCTTTAGCTCAACAACTGTTAGATGGACTGCCATAACATCTTCGACAGACATTTGTGGTCCCCAGAGGATGAATCCTAATGCCTACCATACACTAGTAGACTTTAAACAGACTTTGAAAAGACTAAAGTCTGACACCATCTCCCATCTAATATGTGAAGACTGGAGATCTTGCAGGGTCACAAATTGCGAGACAACTAGATTTGTTTTGAAAAATTTAACCAAGCTAGCTAGCTACCACTAGCGTTAGCTGGTAACTTAAGGGAAAGTGTGCCGTACCTGCAGATGAATGTCTCCAGTACCGTTTAGTAGCGTTTAGCTTAGCGCTGCGCCCTAGCAACCATAATCAACACTGGCTCTGGTTGTTGCTGCTTCCTGTTTGGTGCTGGAGGGAGTGCACCCATTGGTTGTTGACGATGTTCACAGGATTCAACTTCACTACCAAGACTTCAAACTTACGATGACATTGACTTTGTCGAAACGTCAAGACGTTAAGACCTTGTACCACCACCCCCTGCGCACACACACACACACACACACACACACACACACACACACACACACACACACACACACACACACACACACACACACACTTTACGCCCCTGGCAGAAATCTGGTTATATTTTAGTTTTTGTATTTATTCTTTGATAGCACTTTTTCTTTATATATTTTATTTTGTACAATGCAAGAGAGTAAATACAGGGTAACCAACATCATTCCAACATATCCCTCCAACCATGTAGTTAAGACAATATTTTTTTTTGTTCATGTTTATTGTGGTATCATTGTGTCTGCATGTAAACTTTACGTTGCATTTTGCATTCAGACTTGTAATGATGTTTGTGGGTGCAGTGATAACTTTAGTTCATTTAGTTAATGTCACCCTCCCACAGTAAATTCACAAGGGAGTCAACGCAGCAGAGAGAAAGTGTGCTACTGAGCAGATCCCAGGTCTGTTACTCAAGAAAGCCAAGCGTGTAAATGTTAAGATGTTTATTGATTTTGCTCCTATGAGGCTGATTGCCAGCACTTACAACACACTTCAGAATTAGAGCTGGGCGAAATGGAGAAAATCAAATAACACGATATTTTTGACCAAATACCTTAATATTGAAATGTTGGCGATATTGTAGGGTTGACTATTGGTGCTTTCACAAAATATTAACACAATGAGATTTTTGATAAGCAATCATCAATAATGGATATTTTGATTAGATAGGTAAAGGTAAACAATAGAGCAGCTAAAACAGTCTGGTATGTTCAGAAAATGTCTTTACTGTAATGCAGCCTTTAAAACCAGGAAAAGACAACACTTGTGTCATACTACCATATTACGATATTCAAAATTTCAGACAAAATCTATCCTCATCGATATCGATATGATATTGATATATTGCCCAGCCCTAATCAGAATCAAAAAGTCAAATCCTCAGACCTGTAAAGATGCTTGTGGGTGGAAGGATTATTTTGTTGGTCATGTCACCCCTTTAATATTAAATTCACAAATTGTAATACAACAGTTGATGAATCTGAAAGTATTTGTCATGCTCCATAACTATCCTGTCGATGAAGTTCACAAATGCATCATGATCATGGCTGATTTTCTTTTGAGGATTTGATATTATGAAAGAATAAAATTTGGATTTGACAGTGAGGAAGCGAGACATACTAGTGATTCAAGAACAGTTTCTTCCCAAAAGCCATAACCACTTTGAACTCACACATGCACTGACTTCACTTCACAGTCCTACTCCCAACCCCTGGACTTTCTTATACTGTGCAATATTTAATATGTCTTATTTAATACTTTTGATAACACTGATAATTCTGTGCAATTTCATTACTGTGCAATATTTAATATTTAATACTTCTGATAACACTGATAATTCTGTGCAATTTCATTACTGTGCAATATCATTATTTCATACTGCGTATCACACTGTATAGAAACCATATTTGTCTTTCTATTTTTATATATGTATATAGCGTCTCAGAACTGTGCACCTTATCCCCATTTTTCTTTTGCACTACTTATTTTATTCCATGCTGTTACATTTCTCTTACGTACATGTTGATACTGGAAAAGGAGTTGCTTCAATCTCGTTGTACATGTGTATAATGACAATAAAAGACATTCTATTCTATTCTATTCTATTCTAATCAAAAGTGACAGAAAATGGTCATTGGGCTCTGAGTTACAGTGCTGACTCAGTGTCATGAAGGAGAACGCACATGCTCAGGCTGCGCATGGAAAGATTGGAGCCGCCTTCTGTTTCTCAGACTTTATTGATTTCTTTAATCTCACCCACCAACATTTCCATCCTAACATTACTGACAAGCCATTTGTCCTGGTTGCTGTTGCTAAGAGCAAAGGCTTGGCTGCAAGAAACTTACTGTCCTCCGAGGGAGGATATTTACTGAAGCTGAAGAGCACGACCATTACTATGGCTGACAAATACACTGTCTATTAACTTCAAGCGGCCGTATCACTGTACATTACTATTTTTTTTTGCTCCTTGATTATTGGTGTATTTACCTAATTTGGACTTTTGTAACAAAAAGAACAGCAGTAAAGCTACAACAAATTTCAAAATTGTACTGTACAGTAGATTCTTTTAAAACTAACTTCAAGTAATACTGTTACAGTTTTTCTCAATCGCTTTGGCACAATCGTCGAATGACTATTATATACATAAATTGAATACATTTTAAACTAGTTAATTCGTTTGATTGAGTAATCACCTTTTGCAGGTCACATAGAGTGGTGTGCTGAATGTGCCACATGGTGTGAGCATTAGACACTTAGAGTTTTGACAATTGTAAGTTTGCCAAATGTACCAAATCGATGAAGAAAAACTGCAATTACAAAGGATGTGAGTATATCTCATTTCAGAATATGAAACCCAGATATGCTGCATTGCATATCAAATGTCTTTTTTTGCACCTAAATGCAAATGTTCACCTTTTGTTCGAGCCTCCCACCTGTGTTCAGGCCTCTCTCTGTGTGTCTTACAGGGGAGTGTGTGGAGCGACTGCCTGTATGGATGCTGCTGCTATCCGCTATCTTGGCTCCAGATCTCCAGAGAGCTGAAGAGAAGAGCAGCATCCCACGCCTCTTCCTCTTCCTCCTCCTCAGCCAGATACACTGCTCTGACCGCCCTGCAGGGGGCGCACCTGGTCTAGACACATGCAGCACTCCTTTTATTTTTATTCTTTATTAACGGGTTTTGAAATGTACATTCACTTGTGAAACAAATTCAGATTGTCAAAATGTTGGCACAAGAAGCAACAGTACTCACAAACAAAGAAAAAAAAGAAAAGTACAGGACATGTGCAATAATATAATACCATAAAATAATACACAAATTTGAATACAAACATGAACACACACAAGGTTTCACCTAATTTGTTATACAATCATAAGATTTGCATAGATTAATCGTTTCGGTTAGGTTTTCATGAAGTAGTTTTAAATTCACATGCAGCCCTCCTGTGTTCTGTCCTCAGCTGCAGCCTGCCCTCCAGTGTTCAGGAGTTGATTTAATCACACTTCCTCTGATCTGTGGGCACTCCCCTGTTACCTCGGAGAATTCAGCCAAGACACAATCTGTCCCACAGAGAGGAAAGTTCAGTTTGTCCCCTGATGAAGTGAAAGAAGTATGATAACAGTTGAACATTAGATCAGGGCTAATGTTGATATTTTGAAGTAGCAGTGGAGGAAAGTAACTAAGTACATTTACTCAAAGTGCAATTGTGAGGTACACTCTAAGAAATAAATCCGTAAAATAACAGAAAAAAGTTCTGGCAGCTCATTACCCGGACTTTGTCCCATAATTAAAAACAGAAATTTTGTGTGCAGCTGCAGTAAAAACCCAGAACATTTTCTGTTATTTAAAATTCTCTAAGACAAAGCTGCCCGGTTAGTAATGTTGCAACCTGATCTCACAGAATTCCGTGAAATGAACACAGCCCTTTAACTCAAAATCTGTGGCAGTTTCATGGAATCGCAAAAATTCCGTGATGGGCCCACAGCTTTGTTTTGATGCTTTTGATGCTCCCTAATCCAGTTACTTACCACTGAAATGCAGACGGACAAATTGTGTCACTTTCGCCTCCATGGCCGCCAAAAGTTGCCGGAGCACAGATAAAGGTCCCATAATGCAATCTGAAATGTAAATAAGCACAAATACAACTGTGAATCACGTTCTACGGATAATTTCTGTTAAAAAAATATACAGTCATACAACTTTTACTGAACAGATATTTCTTAGAGTGTACTTTACTTTACCTGGGCATTTCATTTTGATGCTACTGTATACTTCAGTTATCCATGTAACTGGTCAAATTAGGATATTACACAAAAAAACACTGTTACAGATTAAACCAGTGATGCCCAACTTTTTTACTCTGTGATCCCTTATGAAAAAGCAGTGTAGTTGGGGCCATTTGTCATGTTTCAGATTTCAGGAGATCCACAAAGGTTTGACTATTTAAAGGTTTGTAAAATCTAATATTGTCACAAAAAATAGAGTGTAGTTTGAAAGTTGAGTGAAATAATTTGTGTAGCAGAATTTCTTCTCAGATTTTCTTCTTCATTCACATCTCATGGCCCCTCAAAAGAGTCTTGTGACCCCTTTGCAGGGGACCCAACCTAGGTTAAGAACCACTAAATCAAACTGTGTTGCAACCTTCAATATAAAAGTCCTGCAGAATGAGTAGACCTTTACTTTTGATATGTATCAAAGTGCTAGTAGCCAAGGAGGACACGGAGGATTAAAAAAAAACATGATGGACTCTTCAGAAGAAGTAATTATCTCCACTCGAGTTTCTGCGCGGGAAAGTCGCCGGACGACAACAATTTCTAAACAGCCATACTGAGAAATACAGAGAGAGTTGTGTGGAGCTGATAGTCTTAATTAGCTTTGTAGCAACTCATTTGGCAATGGCTTGAATATAACAGACGTTCATTAATATCAAAAAGTTACGCACTAAAGCTTTAAGGCAAAGTACCACATTACAATGCTGTCTGTAAAACCTTTATTTAAAAAAAGGTTGATTGTGTACAAAGACAAATTATTGTATGCAGTTTCCTTAATATGATTGCCACTTTTGTTACCTTTCTTTTTACATATGGAGAAAATGTTACTTGCTGCTCCATTAAACAGTTGTTAAAATGGAGATTTTCAGAAGTCATTCCTGGAATCTTTAAGCATTATGCCAGATGAATTTTATGGACAAGGAAAACACATTAATCCCAAATGTCATAAAAACAAAGTCTAAAACAAAAGGCTGAACCTTTTCAAATGTTACAGCAGATTACTTTAATTTGTTATTTAAGACAGAATAATTTAGACATTGTGGTTTGAAAAATGCTGATATTTAACATGTATTCATCAAAAATTAAACTGTAAATTGAACTGGTAATGAAGCATGCTGGAAATCTGTAAAGTGTCCAAATAAACCTTTTTTTTTCACTTTCTACCATTTTATATGACTTTCATTTGATCTTAAAAGCTAATCACCTTGCAGGGAAAAGGTGTAGCTTTCTTACCTACGTGTTAATGGATCATGAAATGTACACTGACAGCCAGCCAAACTCCATTCAGTAATGACATGTGAGTCGGGAAGTTAGCATCTGAGCTCTTGAACTTTAATGACATTCACGTTGGCATCACAGTGTTCTCATTGAAAAGGAATGAGACTATAAAAGTAATACACAAATTACTGCGTTGTACAGAACCAGGTATAGAGCTAAACTGCTACCATTACAATTGATGCTGCATGCAAATAAATGCAGAGCAATAAACCAATTCTCTGGTACATTGAAACATAAATTGCATGATTTACAAACAAAATGCTTAGGTTCAGCTAGTGTTACTTAAAATCCTATTTACTGCATATTACCTACACAGCAACACTCATGTGCTCAACTACATGCAGGGCTACCGAATGCGACCAAATTTTGAGACAGTGCGAGTATTTTTTACAACTACTCGCACATGTGCAACATGCAAATTTCATGACTTTTTTTATTATTTCATGTTGAAAAAGGAGGAGAGAGCGAGTCTGCCAGAGATGGCCACTGTGGGTGAGAGGGGGAGGGTCCATGAGTGATTAGTCAGCTGTCCGGGTAACGTCATCTACACTCGTGTGTCTCGCTTTCGTAGCGTCATTGGGCTGTGTCCATTGTCAGCGTCATTTCCACGCTTCCCATTAATTTCTATGGAAGCAGGCGTGCAATGCATTCTGGTAGTGTCGCAGGGACTTTGGAGAAGCGGGGTGTTGAGTTAGATACTGCCTAGTCTCACATTGCTAGACCTTCCTCCACAGTGCTGCGGAGGAAGGTCTGGCTAGTCCACACAGCATTCCTGGATGGGAGAAAAACGTGCTCTGGTTTATTGGCATTTCTTTAAACCAATCACAATCGTCTTGGGCGGTGCTAAGCGCAGACAGATATTCTAGCTAGCTGTCTGGATTTACCCTGCAGAGATCTGAGGAGCAGTTAACCATAGTCCTCGTAAATCCACTAGAGTTTAGAACGCCAACACAAAGGAAGCATAAGGTGAGGAACATTCGGCGGAATTTCCTGCGGCACCTGAACAATCCCGGAAATGAAACATCGTCGATATAGACTACTCCCATAGTGACCACAGCAGCGCATAACGCTAGCTTCACTCCTTCTGTTTCTACCCTTCACAATAAAAGCCCAACTTAAATTCAGAGCATTTCACTAAGAGGAAATTCAATTAAAAAAGCTTACACAACATTTTTTGCCTACTTTAGATATCAAACAAAAGCCAGGCACGTTATCGTATGAAGGTGCTGTGAGCTGGAAATTCACCATTTCCAAGCATAAGTCAGAAGATAACGTTATCTCAGAGCCCCTTACTCTGGGCAGCTGCCTCCGTCTCACTCTAACTCGACCTGGGTCTGGTTCCGCAGCTGCCTGTGCCATGTATGTATAATAAGAACGCCTGTTCTCCATCACTGACATTTTCCCCAACATGACGGGACAACTTGACGTAGTGGAATGTGAGGAGCACTCACTCTTACTGACCAAAAAAAACGTACTTACAGTAATGTGAAGAGGCATTATCAGCCCATTGTACTTAAATTCACGTAACATCTGTTCAAGGTGGTGCTTTTAACTCTAATTTAAAGCTGGATAGTTTAATGAATAATGATGCATCATGTTTTAATTGTTATATTTTGAGAGCACAATTTGAATCGGCAACATAACCAGCAACCTTTCTCTGCCAGGTAAATTGTACTACTACTGTATGCAGCAAGCCAGTACTATACAGATGAGTTGCATATTTTCATTCTGGAAGTTATTTCGGGGTACAATGAGTTTGTATAGTAACCTATCTAAACATTATAATAAATCTTTAGCTGTTTGGGGCCCCAGGCAGGGCCCCAGGCAGTTGCCTACTTTTCCTAATGGTTGAGTCTGCTTTTGATGTTTTTGCCAGTTAACCAGAGTGTATTTCACCGCTGTTTCTGACCGTGAGAAGCTGCGGTGGACGCTGACTATGCACAACACTAAGCATGATCGGTCTGAATACAGTAAAGGCAATGAGTCTGTTACCTTATTTGACAAAAATCTATGCATTTTTAGTTATTTATTACAATTTGATAAACAAAAATGTTCCTCAATGCAGGAAAAACCCTGGCAGAACCCAAGGAAGAGCAAGTGAGTGTGAGTGTGAAGTTATTTGGATGACGGTTCTCAAGAAAGCTGCAAGCAGCAATACCACAGGCCAAGCAATCCAGTTCCGAACAGGTATGTTTTGAACGTGTACTGCGCTACTTTAAACAGAGGCATAGATCCACATGTCAAGATAAACATAACATAATGCGATACATTCTGCTTTTGTTCTTATCAGCCTGTCTAAGAACAGAGTTGCACACTTTAATGAGATAATGTGCATTTTGTGGCACGATGACATCTGAGATGTACAAGGTGCGTGAGGGCCAGATAGTCTGATGTCTGACTGTCAAAGGTGTTGACACAAGGAGGACTGGACAGACCAGTCAGTGACATGCATGCTGTGCTGTCCTGTCACGTTCACAGCTCTGCAGCAAGGCTATAAGATGCCATACTGTCCTGCAGATCCATCACTTCACTGAACTTGGCTCACAGTAAGGTAAGACAACTTTAATAATTTCCTATTGGCATTTTACATTACATGTCATTTACTGAAGCTTTTATCCAAAGCGACTTACAATTGCTACATATGTAAGAGGCCGCACGCCTCTGGAGCAACTAGGGGTTAAGTGTCTTGGTCAGAGACACATTGGTTGATGTGTCGCAGTGGGAATTGAACCCAGATCTCCCACACCAAAGGCATGTGTCATATCTACTGCACCATCACCACCCGTGTGTTATTTAAATGTTATTTAAGGGGTTGCGTGATCCCGGAGCTGTTTAGGAAATTCTGTATCCTGTGAATTTGTGAAAACTTTCAAAAACAGAACCACCTGTTCACCTACTATCAAGTCTGTTAACTTTCGGAAAAGTTGAAGATGCGACATGTTTGCTTGATGACAGCAATGTGTAATTGTAAGCTTATGAGTGTGCACTTCTCCATCCTAAATAACAGAAACTGAAAAGAGTAGCTTTACATTTGTCATCTCAAGTCTGGCACTGCTCCATGGGCCACACATTTAGAATAAAAACTTCGAGACCACTATTTCAAGACAAATGCAAGTTCACAAACTACTGAACTGTTCTAACTGCTAAAAATAAAACCTTGAAATGAAATGTTGAAAATGAAAAATATGTCTGATTTCCAAGCTACTTTCGTATTCAGTGTAACAATTAAGTAGCTGTCTTTAGACCATGAAAATCAC
This sequence comes from Sander lucioperca, assembly GCF_008315115.2. Classification (NCBI taxonomy): domain Eukaryota; kingdom Metazoa; phylum Chordata; class Actinopteri; order Perciformes; family Percidae; genus Sander; species Sander lucioperca. The sequence continues at coordinate 29,351,850 of NC_050181.1, forward strand.
CCACAAACACACTTGCTACACAGATATGATATCTTAAAAGTGGTGTTACTTTAACCACAACACTAGGAAAATAGGTTCTGTAACTTGATTAAACACAACAGCACAGTACACTAGTCTTAACAAAGTCTGACTTAATGAAGACATGAATGTCTAGAATAAGTTAGGAGGTAGAGGGCGGAACATGCACAGAATGTATTCCTTCAATTTATCTGAAATCATTACAATCACCATAGACATATAGATGTTATAGACAGTGAGGATGCAACAAAGCAGGAATACATGAATGGCCCATTCTCTATCTTTTTGTCAGAAGCTGAAATCATGTCTAAGATGGTTGTGACCCAGCCGAGGCCCTTCATCACAACCTCCATATACAATGACTGGACCTCTGGCATCTGTGAATGCTTCCAAGACCTGCCCCAGTGTAAGTGCACTTCTCTGTTTTTTCTATGCACTTTCACCAGGTATACATATGTTATAGTTAGCGATAAAGAGTGATGCTCAAAGTAGGTTGAAAACGTGCTGATCACTTACAATGATCTGGGTTTAGAAATGCCAGCAGACGGCAGATTGGAGATCAGCGGGTATAGTGAAGTATTTAGAAATCGCTGTGTATTGCCGTTGTTGATGCTCCATTATAATTGAATAATGCAAACCAACGGCAGCGTTTTGTGTCAGATAATACGAGATATCAAATCCCAAAACTGAAGCTCTGAAACACTCTGATTTGTTTGCCAGTTTTTGTTTTAATAAGCAGTGAAAAATCATTTTTGTACACTGGAACTAAATAATAACTAAAACATTGAAGAAAAACTGAAGTGAAACTACATTGCCATGTTAAAAAAAAAAAAAAAAAATAAAATAAAAATGAATGTAAATCATTTCAGATTTAGTTTTTTAGCTATTATTTTTCACCGAAAAAAGGAGAATGTCCGTCAACTCTCGTGACATTGAACCACAGAAATTGAACAGACTTGACATGAGATGGAGCTGTGCCGTAATTGCTATACGGAGGTAGCGCATTTCATTAAACATGAAACATTACGGCCAATGTCCAATCTCTGAGACTACTAACTACTTTCAAAATTAAAATAAATATATCAAAACTGAAACTAAACTAAAACTAGCATACTCACTCAAATTAAAAAACCAATCAAAATGAAAAGTCAAAACTAAAATAAAACAAAAACCTAATTGAAAAGTCAGAACTATACAGTAATAACCTTGGAGTGGAACAATAGTTAAAACCTAAAAACTTAGAAAGACTTAAATGTTCAAAAAGGGATATTTTGATATAACCATGATGTTCTCACGATGCTGTAAAACCCTTTAGACAAGCGCATTCCTACTGTTGAAGATAAATGTGATTTTTTTTCTTTTTAGGTTGCTTGGCCTTCTGGTGTCTTCCTTGCTTCAACTGTAAGACAGCCCACGAGGCCGGGGAGTGTGTGTGTTTACCTCTGCTGGATGTTTTTGGATGCATCCCTCCTATAGCCACAGCCCTCAGGGTGTCAGTACGGCAACGATATGGAATTGAGGTACAGACGCTATGCTATCATAGCCTGGTGTTGATGAAATGCAACTGCGTCAAGCATAGTGTTCACCAGCATAAAAGTCAGTGTTTTATCTGATCTCTGATCAGTCTTAAACCTGTTCAGCCTTTCGTCACAATGTGTATTTACGTTCCTACACAGCATCAAGCGATTCATGTAACAAAGGGTGTTACAATACACTTTGCTCCTTTTGTTCCAGCCCATTTGTTTAGGAAGACTTTGACAATGAGTAATGTAAAAAAAAAAAATCAGCTATGTTATAGAACAAACAGACAAACAAATCTACTTTTTGATTAAAAAAAAAACAAAAAAACAAAAAAAAACAGTATTGTGCAACCCTGTCTCCTAGAAAAGAATGTTCCCATACAACAAGTCTGTATTCTCAATTACGATCTGAGGAAAACGTATTTACCAGTGATCGGCGCACATTGTGAAACTGACGCGATTTGAAACACTTGGTTAACGCTGTGACTTGAAACTACATGGTCACTTGTGGCACCCAGGAAGTACACCGGGCTTTGAAGCCAATTTGACATCAGCCAAACAGTGAAATTACAACTTCCGTGTTCGTCACATGATGCCACACGGCCCAAAAAGTTTTTTCCCCCATAGACTTACATAGGGAAAGACGTCTTCAAATCAGTGAATAGTTTTATTCGAGCGTCACACAATGACTCGTTTCACTATTAGAATTTGATGGAATGGTCCAAAAGTAGCCTCTCTAGTATAGGTACAGCAGCAGTAGAACTTTTTGGGCTTCATGTGACACTGAGCAACTCTCATAGGAATAAACGCTGTATCCAGGTCTTATTATACATCCATGGGTTGGGTTAAGAAAAAGTCTATGGTTGGGGTTAAAATAAGTAGGTTTGCAATGTACGTTAAGGTAAAGCTTTAGTGTGTAACTTTTTGATATTAATGAACGTCCGTTACATTCAAGCCATTGCCAAATGAGTTGCTACAAAGCTAATTAAGACTATCAGCTCCACATAACTCTCTCTGTATTTCTCAGTATGACTATGCTCAGAAGATTGTGGCATCCGGCGACTTTCCCGCGCAGAAACTCGAGTGTCCTCCTAGCAACTGCGTGTGCGTGGTCACGGAAGGCTTGTATCATGTGGACTCGCCAACAGTGTTGTTGTCAATACTTAGAATTCCTCATGGGGGCGGCAGAAACTATGCACTATAGCTTTAAGTAGGTTATATAGGTTAAGTATGACTTTTTGGTTTCACATGGGACACTAAAAGCGGTCTCCTGGGTCAAAGCCCAGTGTTGGTTTGACCCATCAATGTACCCCAACCGGACTTTGATCAGAAAACATTAGTGATTTGTCCAAAACAATTGTGATCAGGGACAAAACATGTTTCCCTGGAAACTTAATTGAGAATGCAGTGTCATTGTATGGGAACGTAATAAAAGACTGATTAGTGATCATGAACCATTGTAAATCCTTTGTTTTTCTCCACTTCACAGCTGATTGTCTAACCGCTCTTATCTTAACTGTGTCTTCACAGGGTACAGTTTGCAATGACTGCGTGTACGCCTGCTGCTGCGGGCCCTGCAGCTGGTGTCAAATAGCAAGAGAGATCAAAACGAGGAAGAATGCCATTATATAGATAAGAACAAAATGCTGCCACAGCATCAGCATCATTAACGTCATTGCCACCATCAGCCGTGTCTCTTCATCATTAGCTGTTTGGAATGAGAGGGGATATGTAGACTGATTTGTGATCTGTTTTAAGCACGTCTGCCTCTAAGGAATGTAGCTAGTTAAAGATCACCCTACGAGGGTCATAAATGTGTCACTCAATGACAGTAAGATAAGATAAGCAGACACTTGGCCTCTATGACTGTTACTGACATTGCACACATATTTCACACAGAGATCTTAACACTATACACTGTTATCCCAAATTAGTTGACTTTATTAGAAATTTGCGCAGAAACCAGTTGCCTTAAACCGTCTTAAGTTTTTACACAAGGTGAAACTTAGCAGGTCAAGTTGTATTAACACAGAGCAGTAAGTTGATGCAGTAGACAAATCAAGTTTAAATTAGTAGTCATTACTATAAAATCATTAGTAAACTTAAATTATTTTTTCTGCAGTCACATTGCCTACAATAAGCATGTTAAGTAAAACATGCAAAGAAATATAAGAAATATAAAACATAAGGCTATATATGTCACTAATAAAGAAATCATTTGTTCATATATACATAGTTTTTTTTTCTTTATGACTTTAAGAATAATGTGTTTTAATTTATTAGCTCCAAAACAACAAAAGTAAACAATCAATATAAATCATTGACATACTTCTATGTATTATATTGCATGGAAAGCTTCACTCAGTAGACTGAATTAATGTTTTCCAATCTATATATACATATGCTGTTGCACCCTTTCTCACTGCTTTGACCCCATCCGTCCCAACCCGGGTCTCGGTCATGGTACAACAATAAATGTAGTTAAACATGAACCCTAAATCAACCATACTCAACTAAAACCCAGATAACATAAATGCACACCTAAAACATTACTAAAACACACTTTGACTAGGACAGAACCCGTTCAGAACATATATTTTTTCCTTCCCATGAGCATTTGCACAGCTTCAGCGCAGAACAGTTCAAACGACCCCGCCCCTCCCATATAGAAACTTAACGTCCTTAGTTATCTCTGCTTAACATGATCTGTGCACTTCATACTTAAGCTGATTATTACAAACAACTAATGTGGTTTAGAAATGAATTTCTTTTTTAACAAAAATGAAAGAATATAGTGACAACTAAATCTGGGTTTACAGTGATTGGGGCGCTTATTTACTTCACTTTTTCCAAGATGTTTGTTTTACATGTTCCTTTGGATAATGGATTGCTAGTTCACTTGTATTGCTTGTTATTATTTCACTGTATGTACGTATGTATGTTTGTATGTATATGTGCTGATTTTCACCCGGTATATTAAAAGCCAAAGAGGTAGAAACAAAGTGTCGAGTTCCATTTAGCACCTACATCAGGTCACAATTTTTAACATGTACAATACTTTAGTCAGTGACCAAATACCTGCAAAACGAATGACCCCACGTGTACTTTGCGTTTAGTGCAAATGTAAGCATGCTAACATGCTAAACTATGATGATGAACATGGTAAATGTACCTTCTCCTCTGGCATTAACGCTTAACTTATTTTCTCACTTTTCTTATTATAATGGTGTGCAAAGATCACTTTTCTTATGACTGGTTACATTGTAAGTTGTGGCGCATTGTAGATGCATTTGTGATAAAATATTCATAATTTTTATCACCCATTCTTCATATTTATGTTTCAGAATTCTTCAGCATGCTCAAGTATTTTGCATGACATGAACAGTGCAATACAACTCAGAGCCTGTTTAAAAATGAATGAATAAATACATGCAAATCTCACAGGGTTAATCATGCCTTGATGGGTTAAATACCAGCTTTTGCTCCACGTGCTCAAACATGAGGTAAATGGTTATCAAATTAAAGTTGTAATTTCAAAAAGTAAACAGTGACAAATTCGAAACAATAATCTTGTAGATGAGGATGGATAATTGGACAGCTGCTGCTGTTTGATTACAATTTTTCTCAATCGCTTTGGCACTCATTGCATTGTAAGAGAGGATATCAGGTGTGATGTCGATAAAATGTTGCGGCCAGACAGAGAGGAGTGATTAGATGACCCATGAGGTTGATTCATGACATTTGCAGCATATTTTCTTTTTTCTTGCAAATCTTGTACAACAGTTCCTCATCATTTTGCAGTTGTATAGCTTTTTTTCTGTACAAGTTTCCATTGTGTATTTGTTTTTTTGCCTGTGTGTACATACATTGAGCAAGTATAGTATGTGCAATGGCTGACATCAATACTATTTAGCTGCCTAAATATCAGAGGTGGGACAAAGTCATTGTTATGCAAGTCACAAGTAAGTCTCAAGTCTTTGCCCTCGAGTCCCGAGTCAAGTCGAGTCAAAGATGAGGCAAGTCCCGAGTCGAGTCACAAGTCAAAGCCAACAAGTCTCAAGTCGAGTCCAAAGTCCTACCATTTTCGTTTCGAGTCATTTCAAGTCATTTCAGTTTCAGTGTATGCAATATTAAGAATATTTTCACTGCTTCAAAAGTCATAAGAAAGCCCTTTCTCTCAAGAAACTGAAGTCATATGCTTTATAGCAGTGGTTTTCAAAGTGGGGACGGGGACCCCTGGGTGCTGCGAGGGGGTGCGAGGGGGTGCTAGGGGGGCAAGTTGGCATGAAAAGTATAGCAAAACAAAATAATTTAATAAATTAAATAACTAAAGTAAACCAAATTAAACCAAAAATAAGCTAAACAATATTCCCATTAGTTAAGAACTGCACTATAATAATCTATTGCATCTCTGAACATTACTACTGTAATCGTTATTATTTTATTTTATTACATGGCTTGGTTGAATTCCAATGTAGAATGCGGTCTGTTATTTCTTGATAACAGACCGTTGCCATGAAAAACAGAGCGTTGCTATGGACGCAGTTCGGTTTAGCGGAAGCAATACAATCGCTTTTAAATCAATAAACTCCTTTTTAAATCAATATTTTGTGTCAAAGTAATGATTTATTTGATAGGTAGTCATGTAATAAGCGGGATAATGTATAGCGAGGCGGTAGTTATAGCGAATACAACCCCTGATATGAAAAGGGAAGGCTAATGGTGGATCTACTGTGACTGTGTTATGGTAACGTTACTTTAAAACGGACGTTGACATGATGTTGGCGAGGTTTTCCATCTGAGTGTGCTACACTCATGTACCTCATATAATCAGGGTTCAAAAATCCCTATTTTTGTAAGCATGAACCAGCAAGGGAGACGTGCGTTTACTGTGTCGTTGAGACAGTAAATATGCAGCAGCTAGTATGTTATGGTACATACATCCGATAAGGTGCTTAGCATTCATTCAAAACTTACCTTTCTTTGTGCAACTTCAGGTGTCGAACAAAGTTGGACGTTGTGGCAGCTCCGTCTGTAATCTTCGACCCGCATGTTTTGCAAATTGCAACTCTTTTTTTGTCAACTACCTCGTAATTGTTATAACCAAACGAAACTATCTTCGGTATCATTTTGCCAACTGGCGCGTTGTTGCTTGTGCTTCATTGGCTGTCTTGCAATGTGCCTGCTTAGATGCTGTCGAATCAAAACAACGTGGGACTACAGTGATTGGATGTCGTGCAGGCAGCGCGCGTGCTCTCTGCATGCATACAGGTGGTGCACATTTTTTTCACAGATGCAGATAAACTGAGAGCGGCGCGGCCGTGTGAACATTTTCTTCCCCAGTTTTCATGGGAAGTAGCAAGTCTTCTCGAGTCAAAAGGTGCAAGTCCAAGTGAAGTCACGAGTCATTGATGTTAAAGTCCAAGTCGAGTTGCAAGTCTTTGTACATTTTGTCGAGTCGAGTCTGAAGTCATCAAATTCATGACTCGAGTCTGACTCGAGTCCAAGTCACATGACTCGAGTCCACACCTCTGCTAAATATACAATGGGCCTCATTCACCAATATCTTCCTAAGCTTTTTCTTCAATTTGTTCTTAAGAAAGTTCCTAAGAAAAGGCTACGTCTGATTCATGACGTGTTCTTAAACAGCAGAATTGTTCGCAGGTGTGTTCTTAGAATGATGAATCCCAATGTCTTCGTAATTTGAAAGCTCATGCCCGTTGCTCCTACTTAGCATAGGTAAACGCCCTGTTAATTCCAATAAAAGGGCATGAGATGGCAGGGCTGTGTGCACACTTTGAGAAATGTCGAAAAAGATGTGGTAAAGACTAGAGGCCTCGACTCTAAAAGAAAAAAAAAAACGTTAATAATTCTGAAGTGGTGGTACTGCTGCAAGAAGTTAGCGAAAAATGAGACATATTTAGTAGCGTCACCAGTGGATAAAAGCAATGTGGAATGCAATTACCATTCATACACAATGCAATTCAAAGTGCTTTAGGAATGAGCAGAAGCGTAGTGTGTATTTATTAAAACAAACAAACAAACATATAATTATGTGTAAAATAATGAAAATAATTAGTTACAAAATTATAAAGAAATATTAATATTTTCAATTAGAATGGATGAAAACAGTATTACTTACTTATACTTATTTTGGGCAAACATGTCAGCTCTCAATTGTGCGTAAGAGTGCTCTTGAGTGTGCGTAGATTCTGTTCTTACCTAAGAACAAATCCCAAATAAGAAAACATTGGTGAATTGGTGAAAGTGGAGTTTAAGAACAAATTTGTTCTTAAGAACGATTGGTGAATGATGCCCAATGTTAGCAACTGGACAAAATTACCTAGTGAGTGACTAGCACCCTTTTACAGTACGCTGTCATTTGACATGATGTCTTTGCATTTTGACTGATAAAGGAACCTTTTGTTTTGATGGCAATGATTTATTCATTGATGGATTTATTTACATTTGAAACAGGAGTTCATTATTTTGATTGAGTAATGACCTTTTGCCGGTCACATAGAGTGATAAATGTGCTAAATGTACCACGTGGTGTGAGGATTTAGACCTTTGACAATTGCAAGTTTGTTTCAGTAAATGTGGCAAAGCGATTGAGAAAAACTGTAATAGTAATAGTACATGCTAGGTATGTGAGTAACTGGTGTGAACACTGTCACGGGGATTGAAGTGAGCCATATCACGATGCAGAACAATTGAAGGAAGGAAAGATTTTGAACCATGTGAGTGAGTTCAGATATTTTGGCTTAACGTCAACCTTTGCAAACGTGCAATACATGTAGAAAGACTCCCAAGAGAAAAGAAGTATAATACATGTTTTCATTCTCAGGCCTTCCTTATTTAAGCAATCACCATGACGATGTATGTCTTTATCAGCAACCAGCAGCCTCAGTCCAGTCTGCGACTCTGATCACTGTCCAGTCCTGTCTGATTTTAAATGTATGCAAGCCTCTGTAGCACAGCAGGTTTCCATTGCACCTCATGTGTGTCTGCCTTCCACTGGTGCGTGCAAATATTGTCAAAGACCCAGTTTCCACCTGGTATTAAAATCCCATCTGGGTGATCGGATCACAAGTGGACAGCTCTAAGTAGAGGTTAAAAAACTCCCAGGACGCATTGAGGACACATTATGATCTGATCTTAAAAACCACATTCGGAGGTGGTCTGAACCGCAGGTGGCCACATTCTTACAGCAGTGAGAACGGTTATGTGTCCTGTGTCCACAATAAAGACCGCCTGCTCAACTGCGAGCGGTACTACGTCTAATCCTTCAAAGTATTTTTCACGTCACAGAAACCACTGAGTGAATCGTGTGTTTTGGCTGTTTTTATCATACTGTCGCTGACGTTTCGGTGTTTCTGTTCCGGTGCTGCAATAACTTTTTTTGTTTTGTTTCATAAAACGTCCCCAAATTCACAAATATGTCGGATATTAATACAAAATTTCCTGCTCTTTGTTGGCTCCTTCCGTTTTTATTAGTCTCACATTACCAGAGCTACACAGCTGTCTGGAGTAAGCCGGCAAACTGAGTGGTCAGCAGCGGCTGTAAGAACGGTTTAATTTCCTATAAATTCTTCCCAATAAAAGTCTCCTGTTGTGGGCTGGTGGGTCTTCAGCAGCATTAACGTAACACAACTCCTATAAGCGAGCATGAAAAGTATAATAAGGCAGTTATAATATAAACTTTAAACCACAGAGATTCAGTTAGAAGCTACAAACTGAGAGCTGAACACACAGAGATTTTGAAAAACGTCTTCCTTCTCCTGCACAGGTCCCACCACCTGACTGTAGGCCTCCTTATGTCAGCACACAGACAGACGTTTGGTAGAGCTTTTTTCATTTTTCACTTGATTTATGCGAAAGGAAACAACTGACATATATATAAAAACACGCAACCAGCCTATATGCAAACGGAAATGATGTACATGTTTATTTGCATATCAAGCAGGGAAGTCACAAGCGGTGACTCTGGACGCATTTAGAGATGCATTCTACTGCCAAGTGGGAACACGCGTACCTAAGGCTGTCCACAATGATTTTAATACCAGGTGGAAACAGGGCCAAAGTGACATTTGAGTCTGGACAAAAAAGTCTTCAGTCTTACTTGTAACTACTTAAGTTAAAAAAAAACAAAAAAAAACCCACATTTCACTCGGGCTCTCTCCCCCACAGACAGCACTTTTATCTCAACTGCCTGAATCACCTTGCCCACATTCCTGTTTGGAATTCCTCATTCCTGTAACTGATTTGATGATGATCTGATGTGCTGCCCATAGGTGCTGCCTGAGCAAGCACAGCACACCCAGCAGCTTGCTTGAATGCAATCAGAGCAGACTGGGCTTTTCGGGAAGTGTTTCAGGCAAAGGAGCTGCAGCAATGGGAAATATGAGTATGAAAGCATGTAAACCTATTCTAGTATACCCTAAGAGTACAAATATGATACTGAAAAAGGGCAGAGTCCAAATGGGTAAAATCTGAGTCAAATACAGCTTTTGACTTTGTATTCTGTCATGATTACATATCACTATTAGTCATAATTTGCTCTAAAATGTCCATACGGGAGGAGCTGGTTGCATACACACACATTGCAAATCCAACTGGACTTGGCCGAGACCGGAGACTTGATATCTGAGAAAGGGGGCCAAGAGCTAGGCAAGTCTGAGATAATAAAAAAAACAAAGAAAACTGTGCACAACCATTACATGGTGACAAATATTACACATACAAATAACTTGTTCTGCAGCACTGCATCATCAGGTTTGTGGGTTTGTTGTCTTTTTCCTATGTCTCAATTTAAAATGTTCTAATCTGAAATCTGAAATCTTTTACGAAACTGCCCAAGCTATTTTGAACCTTCCCACGACAAAGGACCTGTACTGTTACTGTTACTGCCTCTCAGATAAGACCTGTTGGCATTGCAAACACATTGTTCCAGGTCGCCTACTGGGGCTTCCTTTGCTTTGGCTGCAACATGGCCTCTGAGTTTGGAGCGTGTTTCTGTTTCCCCCTGCTGGATATGCTGTGGACCAACCTTCACATGGTGTTTAACCAATCATGCACTCCACCCATTTCCATTTCCATAAGGGTGCAATACATCTGGGCCCAAATATACAGTACAAATCTGGAAATTCAGATCTAACTAGCCCAATAATTCTTATAGTGATGCATATTTGTGTCGACTTTTGTCTTGATGATGGAAAAGAACAGAAGGTTTAAATTGTTTTAGACTGCATATAATGTACATGCCTGCATAAATCCATGATGCAATACATGTCACGTTACCTGGATAAAATCACCTCTGATTCTTGGGAATGTGTTGAATCAGCGTCAAAGCTATATAATTAATTGGATTTTATGTTACCCTGATATTTTCTCAAATGAAATCTTCTACTGCTTGTTGGGAGGACACGCAGGAAGTTTCAGAAATAGCACTTATGTGCTGTTCTGAGGTGGGACTATTTTTTTGTTCTTATTCAAAGTTTTAAAATAAATTATAAATATGGGTCCCTAAACTGACTTCCTATACAGTTTAACAGGCTATTTGTATATTGTATGCTGTTTATCAAACTCCAAAGGAATTTTTAACTGAAGTAAACAACCCTTTACTTTAACTATAGAAGCTACTGATCATAGTTCTTTTGACTCACTCTTTATTTAAGAAAGGTCTCTGAAGTTAGTGAAAAGTAGTCTGCAGGGTCTTCTGCTGGACGGACGCAGAGGCAGGCACTCATATATCGTCTGGGAATTTTGGACTGACTGCAATCTATTATAGGTCATGATGAATAATACGTTATCTATGTAATTTAATAAAATATAGTGTCATCATACCAGTTGCAGTGGCTGCTTTTTTCTAAGTTTTCAAAGTTACTTTTGAAAGGATGTTTCAAGATCAGTTTTTTGCAAGAATAAAGCTGACATTGATTTTCTTTACAATCTGACTAATAACATGAATTCTTTTTCTGTACTTAGTATATGTTTTCTCTCATCTTTGTTCTCTACCAGCAGCAGATTTTCCTTCCTGCTCCAGTCTGACGTTCTCTATAATTTCACTCAATTCCCTAAAATTCCGCACCTACTTAATAATCGATTGCATGTGTTAAATGTGACTGGAGATCAAGATTTTACACATAAAATAAACTTGAATAAGTTTAAGCATACATGCGTAGACAATGCATGTATTTCATTTCACAGAATGAATGTAGATGAAATGCTTGCCTCTGATTTGTTGTTCTGACCACAGGTGTTATTAATGATGTGATCAATTAAAAACTGCTCTCAAAGGTTACTGCTATACTTCAAGAAAGAGTCACATGCTTGTTATTGTGTCCTATTCTTTAATTTTCTTGAGATTGCTCTTTCGAGGATTCTTGAATGTAATTATTGTTGTAAACTCTGTGGGGTTTGCTGTTACCTTGACCTTGACTGTTGTTCCCTGGCTCAGGTTTATATAACTCTACAGAGGCAGAGGAGAGGAGAGGAAGGCTGCAGCTCACTGATATGACTGTTGAACACTGACCCGTGCTGTTATTGTAATCACCAATGCTCACTTTTTTTTCCCTCCGCTGTGTGACCTTCTAATTCTTCCTCCTTCCCTCGTTCCCTGCCACTCCCGTCTCACACACTCTGGCTGTGTCCCATTTTGGCATTTACCCAAATTCTCCATTTAACATTCCCTTACCAATCAGATTGTCAAGTCTGTGCGTTGAACTTGCCCGAGTTCTCAAAGAGGAATCTACAAGAAATGAAAAGTGTCATCCAAAGATGTGAAATGAGCCGCAATCTGGAGCTTATTTTGAGTAACTTTGCATTGAGGATACAATATATTACTTTGGCAAAACAAAACCAGAGCAGTCACCTAAATCAATCTGATAACTTTATTTTGCACTGATTATATATATATATATATATATATATATATATATATATATATATATATATATATATATATATATATATATATATTAAAAGAGTGGTATTGTGAAGACAAATACATTCAAATGACAAATGCTAAATGTTTGATAACTCAAATTGCAGTCCATTAAAGATGCAGACTTATAAAACTAACTTTCTGTCATATTTGCTGAAACTGACCCTATGTTCCAGTAGAACTACATAAAGCAGTTTATTAAAAAAAAAAAACAACAACCTGGCACCACCTACAGCCTGTAGTGTGATTTGCAAAAATCCACAGCTCTCTGTTCATTTACACCAATCAGGGCCGGGGGGGGTGTCTAACTGCGTGCACACGCTTACGCACACACATTCATTTTACCTTGTGGAGGGAGGGGCTTAGGAGACCTTCCCAATCCTACCTACAGTACCTTTAATATGCACTGTACCTTACTTTTGTATGCTTTTACCATTGACATTTGCTCTTAAATACAGCACAGACTGTTGGGAGTAGGCATTTAACCCACATGCTGGACTTTGACGTGGTATAAATGGGCCTCTGTGTGTAAAAGTTACACTGTATGGAAACACAGATCTTGGCTCACTCAGGATCTGGAGATCAAGCCATATGTCTGGGTTTTGATACAACAAGACCAGGTGAGGCATTTGACTAACTTTTAATTGAACAATCTAACAAATTACATACATATGAGCTATACCTTAAAGTTATTGGGTTTTACAACTCTAATTGTTTCTTTATGTTGTTTCTCCCAGGGAATGCCAGCATGATGATCTCTATATTTCTGACAGGGCTCTGCTTCCTGTTTCTCGGGCCCACTTGTTGCAGTGGCAGCAGGATCCTAGTAGTGCCCGTTGATGGCAGCCACTGGATCAACATGGAGGTGATCCTCCGAGAGCTGCACTCCAGAGGCCACATCATGACTGTGCTGCGCTCTGACAAGAGCTGGTACATCCCTAGTAACTCTTCCATTTTTACTTCTATTAATGTGACCATGCTGGAGGATGAGGCGGCGGACATTAACTACTACAATAAAATGCTACTAGATGTTATGGAACGCCGCAGGTTGCCGACGTTTATACGCACCTTCTATCAACAGTACTTAATCACATACATGTTGGCAAAGGGCCATGAGATCATGGCCAGATCAGTTTCTACAATGTTAGATGACCCTGTTTTTATGAAAAAAATGCAAGACTCTAAATTTGACTTAATATTAACGGACCCTGCTCTGCCTATAGGTGTTGTTTTGGGTAGTTACCTTAAGCTGCCAATGGTTTTCAATGTGCGCTGGATTAATACTGGAGAGGGCCATTTGACCATAGCTCCCTCTCCAGTCTCCTATGTTCCCGTGTCAGGAAGTGAACTTCACGATCAGATGGATTTTCTGGAAAGAACCAAGAATATGTTACATTCTATCTATAGTTTTGTTGAACAGCACTTTTTCATTAACCCTGCCTACTCAGATGTGTTCCAGCGGTATTTCCCTCCTGGAACTGACTTGCTGTCTTTGGAGCTTGCAGCTGATATCTGGCTGGTGAGGACGGATTTTGTATTTGAGTTCCCTCGGCCCACCATGCCCAACGTGGTCTACATAGGGGGGTTCCAGTGCACAAAGTCTGGTCCTCTTCCTGTTGAGCTGGAAGCCTTCATGCAGAGCTCTGGAGAGCATGGGGTTGTGGTCATGTCTTTGGGGTCGCTGGTGTCAGCCCTGCCTCGTGAGACTACAGAGGCCATTGCTGCTGCTTTTGCTCAGCTACCTCAAAAGGTGGTGTGGAGGTTTGTGGGTGAAAGGCCTTCATCCTTGGGGAACAACACCCTTCTGGTTAAATGGCTCCCTCAGAAAGACCTCCTGGGACACCCCAAGACTCGTGCCTTTGTAGCCCACGGAGGCACCAACGGCATGTATGAGGCCATTTACCATGGTGTTCCCGTTCTGGGCCTGCCACTCCTCTTTGACCAGTTTGACAACCTACTTCGGCTAAAGGAACGTGGGGCAGCTCGGGTAATGGAGGCCAACTCACTCACCAAAGAAGACTTCCTGGAGGCTCTAAAGGACATCCTGGAGACTCCCTCGTACCGTAACAACATACAGCGTCTCTCACAGTTACACCACGATCAGCCAATGTCTCCTATGGACACCGCCATCTTTTGGATTGAGTACGTCATCCGGAACAAAGGAGCAGCCCATTTGCAATCAGCAGGTTTTAGTCTGCCTTGGTACTCCTACTTCTGCCTGGATGTGGCTGTTTTAATTATGGCCCTCACTGGAGCCTTTGTCTGGGCTTCAGTCTTAGTCTGTAAGGTTATCTGCTGCCGAAGTTCTCGGAGAAAGAGCAAAGCTGAGTAACTAATTCGAACATAACTTATACTTAATGCCTGCTGTAAGGGAAATTATACTGCACAATTAAAAACATTGTCATGTTTGAACATGTTTATTATACGTAATCCTTATTACAGATGTCCTAAACTGCACTGCACGTATAATCATGTAGTATTTTTTCTTTGTTGATCATAAATCTTTTCCATGTATCCTTTACTCTACTGAACCTTAGCCTGATTGTTTATGAGAGTATCAAAAATGTAAGGGTTTCGGGATGTGCATGACCAAGAAAGATTTATCATATAACATAGTGTCCTGTAAGGGGCCCCTGAGAGAAGTGGTTTTATCTTGTGGACCATGACCTTTTGAGAGACCTAGCTGAGGGTGAGTTAGTTAGTTAGTAACTAACAGAAAGTTCCAGACAGATACGAAACAGCCTTGGCCAAAGGAAGTGTGAACAAATAAGGAAACTTGAGGTACCATTCCAAGGTACAAATAAAGTGAACAGCTTGTCATTGGGGTGCACATTTCAAACTAACCCTTGCTGTCTGTACCATTCTCTGAGTATTTATAAAGTGTGACAATAATTAAAAAAAAATTCTGTTTCCTCTTTTGTCAAAGTGTAGCTGCAGAATTGTCACAACACCGCCCAGATGTCGGGGGGGGGGGACCACACACACATAGTATCTTGATATTTTCCATGGCAATGTATTAATACACGGACGGCAAGTACTGATCTTTTATTATATAAATCAATCTTTTATTATGTAAATTGCACATGAGAATTTAATAATATCCATACCATAATATCGTATTGTGTGGCTTCTGGTGATTCCCACCCCTAATTTCTGCATCAAATTCTAAACTTTTGAATCAATCTTGGAACCCATCGATCTGATGACAATTTAGCCTCTGGGGGCAACAGCCAATATTTAGGGGGTTACGGTGTAGCCAGTGGATATCTGAGCCAAAACCTCCTCTTCTGCACACCGGCCGTTGTTTATATGGTTTCAGATTAGCAACTTGAGATGCAAGAATAGAGTTGAAGTTGAGAGACGATGTCTCCGAGCGGATTGTTTCTCTGCATATGAATGCAGATACATGTTAAAAAAGATAATAAAAAGCTTAGTCATTGTCAGAAGATAGCAAATGGTTTCCAAAATTGTATTTCAACCAATGTGCTCCACCTTTTTTTGAAAAGAAAATCGTTTCCCTGTACACGAATCAATAAATCAAAATAACGTGACCATTTCACAAACTGCCGTGAGACCGGGTTGCAAAATCTGTGTTGCCCGTTCACAAACTTGTCCTTTTCCATGAATATTTACCACCACCATCAATTCCAAGTATTCCTTTTGGCTTGAAATTTTACATTTGCATTCGCATGAACTGGAGTAGACGCTCCACATTCATGCGCCATCTTGAACTACGTTAGCCGGTAAGGAACATACAGGACATTCTGCTCCGTCTTTCGTGTTTTCGCTGTCACATGATAAACTCGCAGGTGCTGCTAACGCTGCTAATGGGTATCGTAGCTTCCCGGCCCCGGCAAGTTTGAAGAAGGGAACATGGAGGACCACACGTATTCAAAATCCAAATTTCAGGAACAGGAGTCTTCTTCTTCGCCTAGAAAAAGAAAAAGGATATTGAAAAGAGCAAGAGACCGGATTTTTGAAGCGTGAAGGCTACCGTAAATGTAATACGTACTTTGAACTAATACATTGAAATGACAAATGCAAAATGTTTGATAACTAAAATTTCTTTCCTTTAATATGCACTGTACCTTACTTTTGTATGCTTTTACCAGTGACCTTTGTTCTTAAATACAGCACAGACCGTTGGGAGTAGGCATGTAACCCACATGCTGGACTTTGACCTGGTAGAAACGGGCCTCTGTGTATAAAAGTTACACTGTATGGGAACACAGATCTTGGCTCACTGAGGATTTGGAGATCAAGCCATATGTCTGGGTTTTGATACAACAAGACCAGGTGAGGCATTTGACTAACTTTTAATTGAACAATCTAACAAATTACATACATATGAGCTATACCTTAAAGTTACTGGGTTTTACAACTCTAATTGTTTCTTTATGTTGTTTCTCCCAGGGAATGTCCAGCATGATGATCTCTATATTTCTGACAGGGCTCTGCTTCCTGTTTCTCGGGCCCACTTGTTGCAGTGGCAGCAGGATCCTAGTAGTGCCCGTTGATGGCAGCCACTGGATCAACATGGAGGTGATCCTCCGAAAGCTGCACTCCAGAGGCCACATCATGACTGTGCTGCGCTCTGACAAGAGCTGGTACATCCCTAGTAACTCTTCCATTTTTACTTCTATTAATGTGACCATGCTGGAGGATGAGACGGCGGACATTAACTACTACAATAAAATGCTACTAGATGTTATGGAATGCCGTAGGTTGCCGACGTTTATGCGCACCTTCTATCAACAGTACTTAATCACATCCCTGTTGGCAAAGGGCCATGGGATCATGGCCAGATCAGTTGCTACAATGTTAGATGACCCTGTTTTTATGAAAAAAATGCAAGACTCTAAGTTTGACTTAATATTAACGGACCCTGCTCTGCCTATAGGTGTTGTTTTGGGTAGTTACCTTAAGCTGCCAATGGTTTTCAATGTGCGCTGGATTAATACTGGAGAGGGCCATTTGACCATAGCTCCCTCTCCAGTCTCCTATGTTCCCGTGTCAGGAAGTGAACTTCACGATCAGATGGATTTTCTGGAAAGAACCAAGAATATGTTACATTCTATCTATAGTTTTGTTGAACAGCACTTTTTCATTAACCCTGCCTACTCAGATGTGTTCCAGCGGTATTTCCCTCCTGGAACTGACTTGCTGTCTTTGCAGCTTGCAGCTGATATCTGGCTGGTGAGGACGGATTTTGTCTTTGAGTTCCCTCGGCCCACCATGCCCAATGTGGTCTACATAGGGGGGTTCCAGTGCACAAAGTCTGGTCCTCTTCCTGTTGAGCTGGAAGCCTTCATGCAGAGCTCTGGAGAGCATGGGGTTGTGGTCATGTCTTTGGGGTCGCTGGTGTCAGCCCTGCCTCGTGAGACTACAGAGGCCATTGCTGCTGCTTTTGCTCAGCTACCTCAAAAGGTGGTGTGGAGGTTTGTGGGTGAAAGGCCTTCATCCTTGGGGAACAACACCCTTCTGGTTAAATGGCTCCCTCAGAAAGACCTCCTGGGACACCCCAAGACTCGTGCCTTTGTAGCCCACGGAGGCACCAACGGCATGTATGAGGCCATTTACCATGGTGTTCCTGTTCTGGGCCTGCCACTCCTCTTTGACCAGTTTGACAACCTACTTCGGCTAAAGGAACGTGGGGCAGGTCGGGTAATGGAGGCCAACTCACTCACCAAAGAAGACTTCCTGGAGGCTCTAAAGGACATCCTGGAGACTCCCGCGTACCGTAACAACATACAGCGTCTCTCACAGTTACACCACGATCAGCCAATGTCTCCTATGGACACCGCCATCTTTTGGATTGAGTACGTCATCCGGAACAAAGGAGCAGCCCATTTGCAATCAGCAGGTTTTAGTCTGCCTTGGTACTCCTACTTCTGCCTGGATGTGGCTGTTTTAATTATGGCCCTCACTGGAGCCTTTGTCTGGGCTTCAGTCTTAGTCTGTAAGGTTATCTGCTGCCGAAGTTCTCGGAGAAAGAGCAAAGCTGAGTAACTAATTCGAACATAACTTATACTTAATGCCTGCTGTAAGGGAAATTATACTGCACAATTAAAAACATTGTCATGTTTGAACATGTTTATTATACGTAATCCTTATTACAGATGTCCTAAACTGCACTGCACGTATAATCATGAAGTATTTTTTCTTTGTTGATCATACATCTTTTCCATGTATCCTTTACTCTACTGAACCTTAGCCTGATTGTTTATGAGAGTTACATATCTTGATATTTTCCATGGCAATGTATTAATACACGGACGGCAAGTACTGATCTTTTATTATATAAATCAATCTTTTATTATGTAAATTGCACATGAGAATTTAATAATATCCATACCATAATATCGTATTGTGTGGCTTCTGGTGATTCCCATCCCTAATTTCTGCATCAAATTCTAAACTTTGAATCAATCTCGGAACCCATCGATCTGATGACAATTTAGCCTCTGGGGGCAACAGCCAATATTTAGGGGGTTACAATGTAGCCAGTGGATATCTGAGCCAAAACCTCCTCTTCTGCACACCGGCCGTTGTTTACCTGGTTTCAGATTAGCAACTTGAGATGCAAGAATAGAGTTGAAGTTGAGAGACGATGTCTCCGAGCGGATTGTTTCTCTGCATATGAATGCAGATACATGTTAAAAAAGCTAATAAAAAGCTTAGTCATTGTCAGAAGATAGCAAATGGTTTCCAAGATTGTATTTTGACCAATGTGCTCCACCTTTTTTTGCTCTCCACACAGACTATTTACCTGCATGCAACCAAAGCTCACTCGAACGTGATTGGTCAATACTAATCGGACTACAAACGGAAACCGGATCGCTTTCGATACCAAAATCTTGTCCTGTTGCCTACAGATTGTGCATGTAGATATCGGTTTATAGAGATAAGTCAAAATGTCAGCTTTGGGGAAAAATCTGGAGCTGTTTTTATATTAATTAGCTTAAAATGTTAATCAAAGTCTGCTATTTTCAAGCTTTTCTAAGTTGGTTTCAATAATTGCAGTTCTATTTTGATTACAAAAAACAACTTTATGGGTAAAGTGTGTTAACAAAATGATCTGACCTGAGAATCAACAGGTGATAGGTGGTATAACAACCCAAATTGAGGTTTTGTTTACCTAACAGTAGCAACACATGTATATTATCATATCATTCAGAATGTTTTATCAAAGATCTCACCGACACAAATGGTGACAGCCTCCACCTTACAGCCTGATCTTGGTGAGCTTATCATTAGTTTCGCCCACTTCCTGTTTGACACAAGCTCTTTGCACAAAGATCACCCTACTGAGAGCTCACATGGACTGTGGAGACAAAATCTAAATCCTCAAGAAAAAGACAAACCCTGGGACAACATCTTTTACTAAACATATTTGTATTATCTACTCTTTTCTGCAGGGCTCTCACTTTAAAAAGTGTTGACAAATGTAATTAAGTTACGCAATCATATTTGCACAATATTAGACACGATACACTTATATTTTGTCCTACAGTATGTGCTAAGATACCAAGATAACATCAATATGATATGTACATAATAATGACCTACAGCCATTTTGTCATAATTTTATAAATGTAAAAAGCATGTGTGATGGGAAATGTCAGAATGCTGTACTGCACCTTTAAACAGTAATAGTCTTATTATGAGATAATCTCAGTTCACACCTTCAACAAATGTAAGATTGTGGTTTACGCAATTGTTTTTGTAGCTGCCAAATTTGGAAAAGAACCTTAGATCATGGCCAAGCAGAGAATACAGCACAGAGGGGGAAAAGCTACTTTGGTTACCTACTTTTGTTGCAGAGCTGGAGATGAATCACCATTTTTATGAAATAGTGTCATGGTGATGATGCTCTATCTGCTGCAGCAGTAATAATAATACACGTTGGGTTAGGGTTTAGGGTTAGGGTTAGGGTTATAGCACCTTTCAAAACAGTCAGTGCTTCGCAAAAAAACAGAACACATTTAAAACACAAATATAATGAAATAAAATAAACGCCTAAAATACATGAAGGGCAAAATAAAAATAAATAAACAAGAAATAAATTAAAAAAACTATGAAATAAACAGGCAGCTCAGATAAAATCGGGATATGCTCTCTAATAAAAGTACGTTTTTAGAAGAGATTTAAAAAAAAGACACTTGACTTAGACAGACTCATTTCCATGTCATTCCAGAGCCTCAGGCTTGGACTGCAAAAGCTCTAGATTCTGAACAGGGAGCCAACGGAAAGAGGCTAAAACGGATGTCAAGTGATCATACCTCTTGGTTCTGGTTAAAAGCCGTAGTTCTGTACAAGCTGTGGTTGTTTCAAAATTTTTTTGATTACGAAAGACAAGGGAAGAAAAAGAAGCAGGAGCTTCACTATTTGCTTTACAACGTGCCATGCCTTTTTCTCAAACAACTTCCAGAAGGACTGAACAAGTAGATATTAGAAGAAAGAGCATTATGTTGTTGTAGTCCTTTCAGTAGTTCATGTAGTTGGAGAAAGGATGTCGCAATGAGCTTGTTTTCTCACTGCAGTTTCCTGTGTGATCTTATGTTGCAGAACTCCGAGCCCATCTCTCTATGTGCATACAGTGGGTACAACTCCCGTATTCCATGACGTGATCAAATTCCTCCAGCCAGTCTGTTGCAATAAGTACTTATTATGCTGGGACCGTCTTCAGGGACACTTCCCCCTTGCCTTAACTTATTTTCTATGCCGTGAGCTGATATATGTCGTGTTTTGTGGTCTACATAGGGGCATGGAGACCTTAATGCAGATAGAGTGGTAGTAGTGACTCAGGGGACTGGTCAGTTTATCAGTTACAATCTTGGATTCTTAAATAAATCAGAGATTGGTAACATTTTAAAGGAAGGGAAAGGCAAAGTGAGTGATTAGACCCTCCTCCCTGCTAAACCATGTAGTAAAAATACTGCCTTACCGCCCAATGTCCCAACGTACCCATTCTTTTCTAAAACAATTTCAATTGTGTACGCTTTTTTCTCTCCCAGTGGTACGTGAGCAATGTTCACCCTGGGTAAATTACACTCATTCAATGTCTACTACCTGGATTAATGAAATAAGTCACTTTCATGAGAGAGGCAATGTTTTCAGCATTGTATGTAGCCTCTACATTCACTTTCGCAGCAACACATTTGCTTTCAGGGCTGTTTGTGTGCTCTCTTTTTCTGTGGTTTGTAATCTTATCTGCCAATCAACTCTCTTGTAAATCACTCACACACACACACACACACACACACACACACACACACACACACACACACACACACACACACACACACACACACATACACTATAGAACAAAAAAGCCATGTTGCATCCTTGCACATGTAAAATGTGTGTAGATATAGATGGATATGCATATATATAACATTTCTACTCACATAGTAAAAATAATCAAATGGGTTTAAAAGTCATTTAAAGACAGCATGATTAATGTGTTCAATGGCACACAGCCAGCAATCTAAAGGGCCTTAGTGGACACCCTGCATCAGTTCCTTTCTTTCACAGCTCCTGACCACCTCAACCATGTCTGCTACTTACTGGAGTTAGAGAGACAGGGGGACAAAGAGAACGAGAGAGTATATGTTTTTGTTCTGGGCCAGAAAGGCGTGCTCCTGCCTCAGGATGTTGCCTTTAAAGCTGAAGAAGTGGGTTTCCTGTGGAGGAAACGATCACAGAATAGACGAGGCTGGGTCCAGACACCGTGTTCCCAACATTTCTTGAGTACAGGTCACCCAGCTGCAGAGAGGGCAGCGCGCTTTTGTGGAACAAAGCCGGGCTCACAGCCTTGAGAGGTGAGTGAAAAGTCTTGGTTTTAAATATATGGTTTAACTGCTAATGTACCTAATGGTTCTAAACCATCTGAGAATGCTCTTCTATCTGCTTTGCAGGCATTCGTGCCTGTCCTTGATGGATCCTGGATGCTTTGGAGACTGGTTGACTGACAGAACGTACAGGAGAATGCATTCATGAATAATATGCAACGGAAAAAGTGGATGCATTAAACTGAGACTTTTGCTTTGAGTGACTGAATAGCAGTGGTGAAATGTAACTAAGTACATTTACTCAAGTACTGTACTTAAGTACAAATTTGAGGTACTTGTACTTTACTTGAGTCTTTTCATGTTACTTTCTACTTCTACTCCACTACATTTCAGAGAGAAATATTGTATTTTTTACTCCACCCTATTAATCTGATTGCTTTAGTTACTAAATTTAGTTACTTTACAAATTAAGATTTTTGCACACAAAACACATGTAGTTTATAAAATACAATGTTTTATTATAAATTAAACTACCCAATAATGTAACGGCCTACTGTACAAGTCCAGCTGAAATGATTCGACGATCAAACAAAGAACTGATTTGATCGCTTCCAGTTTCTAAAATGTGAGGATCTTTCTGCATTGAGTACTTTGACTTTCAATACTTTAAGTACATTTTCCTAATGATACTTAAATACTGTTACTTAAGTAACATCCAATGTATACAGTGTGGAAATAGTACCAACCCTTCATCCTGCAAGTACCTCTAGTTTCCCTATGTCAGGTGCTTGACCAACAGAGACATGTCCAATGACAGCTGCAACCTCCCGTTGGACACGGACACATTTGGCCTGACCTGTATCTATGGCCTGATCTTCTCTTTGGGTCTCCCCAGCAACCTGCTGTCTCTCTGGGGACTGTACCACCTCGGTCGCTCCGGTGGAGGAGGCTGCCAGCTGGTCTACATCCTCAACCTGCTGCTGTCAGACCTCCTCCAGCTGCTCACCCTGCCACTGTGGATACTGTATCTCCAAGGTGGCCACCGCTGGCCCTATGGACAGCTAACCTGCGAGCTGGTGGGCTATGTGTTTTACGTAAACGTCTACGCCAGCGTCATGTTCCTGTGCCTGATAGCGCTGGACCGCTGCCTGGCCATTGTGTACCCGCTGAGCAGCCGCAGCGTGCGGACTGTCAGGGTTGCAGCGGTGTCCGGCGTGGCCGTTTGGACCCTCACCTTCCTGTTCTGCCTAAGTGGGCTGCTACCGTCTGTGTTTGACTCCGACAGACTGCTGTGTCTGGAGCAGTACCCCGTCAGCCCCAGATATGCCCACTTCAAGATCACCACTGTGGCCCTGGGCTTCCTTCTGCCATGTTCCATACTCGGGTGAGTTAACCCCACGGTCCCAGTGAGGATACTAAAACATGTTATGTCACATTGTCTTTCCAAACCTGTCTATGAAAAGGTTCTTTGGTCAAATGAGTCTGATCTTTTCCATTGCCAAAGAACTACTTTCGTGTCTAAATAGGTCAAGTAGTCAAATTTGTTATACAGCACAATGGAAATTTGGAGACTATTTACCAAAACCTGAAGTTAAAAAGTAATTCAATAAAATGTATGGGGACAATTGCATCACACTAAAATGAGATTGAAAACTGAAAACACGAAGTGAATGTACAAAACATCAGTGAAACCCTTGGGATACAGAGCTACTGAGCAACATTTTTTAATGTTTGTTTGCAACTCTGCTTCCTCCCTTAGCTACACCTCAGCCCACATTGGAGTGACACTCCGGCGATCTCCTTCCCTCTCCAACCACGAGCGGCACAAAATCGTTGGCATACTAGTCGTGATCACCGTCAATTTCATCGTTGTGTTCGGACCCTACCACCTCGTGGGCGGATACAGATTTGTGTCCTTACTGCTGACTAATGAGCCCTGTGGATTTGAGCGTTCCATTTTCCTCATCTATCGCCTGTGCTACGGCCTGACCAGCCTCAACACCCTGCTGGATCCCCTCTTCTACATTTTCCTGTGCCCTGATGCCCGGCTAGAGCTGCAAAGATCCCTGCCCTGTTTGGGAAGGGGGCAAAATACCGGCAAAAAGATTGCCCTCAGTTTCAGAGCTCACCCAGACAACAAGAGGGAGAGTGAAACTGGACATAATAATCTAGCAATATAACTTGGATTTGACCACAGAGCAGACTCCTTGGATTTAGTCAAATCAATTGTGCCACCCAGTGGAAATGCACATTCCAGTGTCAACTCTCAGTGAATACATTCACTTGTGTTTTAACCTCCTGAGCTGAAAAATTGCACTTGTTGATCAGAATACAGTTTTAGTAGAACAAAAATAGAAACATTTGTTTGCAGCACACAGATCTCAAAGTGCAAAGACTCGAAAGTGCTGCTTACATAAACTCAACACTTAATTTAGTAGAAATATATAAAAAACCCACTCTTTGTGATAACTATATTTATACCTTCAAAGGAGACATATACTGTACATCATCTGATTCACCTATTTACTAGATTTGTTTTTCGAACAGTGTATGGAAATGAACCAACATTTTAAGTTTTTTGTTGTTTACAATGATTAAAAAAAACATCTTAATCACTTGTTTGCTGTCTTTTTAAAAATAGAATGGGTGTGAATTAGCCTGCTCCGGAAACAAGCATGAGTGTGGTTATATGATTGCAAGAAAAGTGTCACACTGCAACACCAGAATGCTTTTCTTGTTGGTTTATTAATGTTTGTAAAACAGCATTAAAACGTTTAGATATTACATGAATGGAATGCAATAATGGACAAAGACATCTATTCTCTATGATAAGCACAGTGGGCAAATTTATAATAATAAAAAAAAAGAAGAGCATACCGTTTCTCCATATTTCCACAATAGCTCGTCAGCTCCTGCAGATACTGATGAGAGACACCTCATGTATCTGTGACTTATAGTCCAAACTCTTTCTACAAAGCCATAAACAAAAAATGATGCAAAAATGTATGGGCCATTCAACAAACTATAAACATTGATCAAGCATCCAAGTAAAAAAAACAACAACAACAACAAAATCATGCAGAATGCTGTATGCTTGTTCCAGCAGTCAGCATTCAGTTGAAGGTTTAAGAGTACACACTGTAGAGTAATACTGAGTAAATCCTTGAACAATGTATGCTACAGTGAGTCTGATAAGCAATTTGAAGAAACATCATGGTCATAACAGTAGGGGCTGTTGCCAGCACAAACAAATAAAGCTCTATCGCTAATAAAGATCAGGTAGAAAATATTGAGGAGGGATTGAAAGACTTGGGATCTAAAGGCTCAGATAAGAAATTCAGCATAATGTACATTTCTACACCCTTAATTCCATCAGTACAACAACAGTCCAGTGGATTTTACTTGTGAAAATGATTAGGTTTCTATTAATTTAATGAAATTAAATGCCTATGTTTCAAATTAAAAGCCTACCTAGAACGTAAGGAGTTATGCCAACTGAGCTTCTCGGTTGACTTGGGAGCATTTCTTAGTTAATTATGTTAAATATAATGATCTAAGGACATTTTCTTTTTAGGATATTTATTCAGAATTAATTTGTTTGGGATAAATTGTGAATAAATTGCTCCATTGCCTATCTGCTCACCTCTATTCACTTTCAATAGCTTTGCCCATCGAGTTCAAATGGTGAATCATGCAACCATCAGAATTCCTGCATGGGTTTTAATTTAAAACATTGGTGCAGGAAATACAGTTTAACATCGACTAAAACAAAACAAAATTGAAGCAAAGAGAATTAAGAAGCAACAGGAGGTCAATGAAAACAGTATTTCGCAGTCGCAGATTGGCGAGTATGAAATGACTGAATCCATCAGTCAGTCAATCAATTTTATTTGTCACATGAAATTGTTTGTGGTACAATTCCAGTGAAATGTTATCCCATCAGCTCATACAACTTGTGCCTGATTCATCATAAAGCAGAATTTGGCCGTCAGATCGGCACATCACCACATTAGGCACAACTAATATTTATAAAATTAAAAAAATATCAGCATAAATTTTGCGTAGCTGATGGAGAGGCAACTGGAGAGATCTGCGCCTTCTTGAACTTATGTTGTACTCTGTTGTACTGATGAGAGTGATGCTTTGCGGTTAAAAGTATCCTCAATTTATGTAAAGACACATCATCAACAGCAAATTCAAATTCTTAGTAAAATGTGATCAAATATAGATAGAAAACTACAAAATTACAAATAAAGCCTGTTCCAAAGAAGTAAATAAAAGCTTCGCTACTATTTAAAAAATTCACGTTACGCTTTCGATGAGTTCAGAGCAGAGTCAGCAAGACTTTTAGTCTGCTCCTGGTCCTTTCCTGTCAAGGTTGTCAGAGAATGTCTCTGCTTCAACACCATCTCGGACGTGCTGATAGAGCTGCGAGCGGTGCTGCGGCGTCGGGCGAACTCTGCCAGATCCTCAGCCAGAACGCTCTCCATCACCGCACCCAGGGAATGTCTAATCTTCTTGCACAGGTCAGGGCAGCTGAACACATACAGAATGGGGTTAAGGACACTGTTAAGGAAGCTGATGGTTGCTGAGATTGGGAGAGCATGGCTTGCAAATATCTGTGCAGGATGTTTCCTGGGGGCCATCACCTCCATGATGATGAAGATGTGGTACGGAGCCCAGCAGAGTACGAAGCTCACCACCACGGCCACTACGAGCCTAACAAAACGGAAAGGGCGTCGGCAGCCTCTGCGCGCCAATTGGTTGTTCACAGCAACATAGCTGAGGATGATGATCAGTAGAGGGATCAGGAAAGCTAGAAAGAACTTCATAAAGGCCAAGGCCTCCTTGCGTTCCTTACATAAAGACCCCAGGTTAGATAGTTTAGCAGGGAGGAGTCGAGCATAATTGTAGTAACATAGGATCTTGCCGTTACCTAGGGGAATGGTGTCACGGAATATGTAGAAGGGGATTGTGAAGAGGACAGCCAAGGCCCAAATCACCACACATACCTTCCCCACACGTTGGACATTCCTGTAGTTCTGAGCCCAGACGGGTTTCAGCACCACCAGGCAGCGGTCCATAGAAATGGCCGCCAGCAAGAAGCCACTGACAAACATGTTGAGAAAGAAGATGGAGGAATGGAGGCGGCAGAAGTTTGTGCCCAGGGTCCAGGTGTTACCGCGGGCCATGTAGAGGGTGAAGAAGGGCAGGGAGGCGGTGGCCAGCAGGTCCGAGGCTGCGAGGTTCAGGATCCAGACGCTGATGACAGAGCGACGGACATGGAAGCCCACTACTCCGAGGATGAGGAGGTTTTCTATGATGCCAATGGTAGAGAACAAGCCATGGAGGGAAATGGCGAACACGCTCAAGGAACTCATCTTGGTTTGGTTTGATGTGTAAAACATGCTGGCATTTGTTTCTATCTGCTCAGGACAGCCCATCATCTTAGAGGACAAATGTCTTAACGTTGTAGTGAGCTGATGTCCTTTAACTCCCTTTTGCTTCACACTGCTGAGATCTACAACAGAAATCAGAACATGTTGAAAGAGGCAATTTACTGTCGCTAAGTGGCAGAATATTTTCTAAAATATCTGTTAGTGTCTGTTATAATGTATGCAGTGCATATGGTATCAGGGCTCAGAGGTTATAAGGGAAGTTTTAGCTCTTATTTCTAAATGGCTATTCTACAGAAGAGGATTAGGGCCACATGTGAAAATGTTTTTGATTCCTGAGTTTAAAGTCAGAATCCTGACAAAAGTTCTGAGTTTAAACTCAAAATTCTGACTCAGAACCACTTGTGGCCCTAATCCTCTACCATACTATTGAGATAATGTTCATGACATGAGCAATATGTCAATTTGTGGTTACAACAACATGGCAATAAAGTCATTTTTCCACCATAGGTGCTTAATGTACTATGAATCTTTAAATAAATTAAATCTATAATAAAGCTCCAATTTACTTATGTGTGACCCTTAAGTCGACAAACTGCTTTTCGTCTGTCTTAAAGCTGTTGAAAGAGGAATTTGCAACTCTGTTTGCAGCCTTTGTGGTACCTCTGTACAGTATTTCTTTGAAGTCTTATCTTTCACACTTCCTGTCTGATCTGATCATGTAACACAACATCTCATTGTATATAAAGCATACAGGCAGTAATAAACTCAAAATGTAACATACTTTTTTAAAATTGAAAAGTCTTTAAGTCATGCATTGAGCAGGATGCATGTGGCTTATCCTGGTAAACACAGATGCATGGATTGAAAATCACATAGCTGTAACAATCAAATGCACTAACACAAAGATTAGGATGAAAACCTGAGGTGTCCACATTTGAAATAAAATGTGTAATGCTGAAGACATATCACTTTTGTATTACTAATTAAATATTAAATATTAGTTGGACCGGACATTTGTGGTGACTTTGCTCTGCTGCTGATGCAAACTGCAAAAGCAAAGAAAGAAGCATTGCAAATATAATTTGAAGTCTGGCGTTATGTCTTAAAAGCAACCTTTTGTTAAAAAGAACCGTAATACACATCGATAGACATTTCATATATTTCCCATGCATGTTCATTTGATTTGTGATGGGTGAAAAAAATGACACTAGTGGTGTTATCTGGCTCATTACAAGATAATCACTCTAAAACTGAAACTTGTAAAAAACATTGGCCTCTCCATTATCCGTTGTCCTAACTCCTTGCTAAACACGCAGACCTACTCCTGACAAAAAATGACTTACCTGTTATTCTGTTTGAAGGCTGATGAGATCTGTGTCATGTGTATGACACAGTACCCGGCACTAGCCTCATGGGCGTACAATTGCAGTAATAGGAAGTCACAAACCTCAAAAGGAACCTAAACTAACAGCTAAGTGTTAACACAACCCAATTTCACTCAACTTTTCTCAAGGCAAGCCTTTGATATAAATAGTCTGTTAGATACTGGTTTCTTACAAAGAAAATGAAAAAAAATTGTCTTTCATGTACTGTATGATTTAAGTTGACCAATTTATCTCAATGCACAGAGATATGTGGCTTATCATTTAATAATCACTTACTTTCCTGTTAGCAGTGTTGGGGAGTAGTGAACTACATGTATTTAAACTAGTTGTTTAATTACATGTTGCAGTAGCTTGCTGGTAGTTCAACTGCATTTGCATAGTTATTCAAGTATTTTCATTACTTTGTTGCTATTTTTAACTTAACTGTTGAAACTACAAACAATTTTGGGCCATAAAGGCAATGCTGTTTTATTTTTATTTTACCATTGCTTCTTTACTGTACTGTAAAAAGGCCCTGGACATCCACACAGGTGTTTTCAGTTATTCTAGCTGATTAGACCTCTGCCCAGGTTAAAGATGGGCCAGAGCATAGATGGGAATTTATTTTGTAACAAGTTTCATCTACCAGTAAGAATGATAAATATGTCACAGAGTTTACTAAAAAGAAAGGTTTTTCCGTTCGCCGCCATCTTACCAGTCAAAAAGTGTCGATCTCCGAATGCAACGTAACAGGGAGGAGAGTAAAGATGGAAAGCTCCTAAAGCTTAGTTCCATATAAATGCACGGATAATTCGTTGTTTTGTCATTAGTGAAAAACAATATTGACCCAGTAGTTGAAAAAGGAGCCTCATATAAGAATGACATTTCCTCCTATGGAGTCCGTTCATTCACATTCCTGGCTAATGGTTTGTGTGCACTATGGCGTTGTTTGACTGCAGGGATGGCCCCGCTTCCCAGCCTTGGGACGCTTCATGGGCTTGCCACTAGCAGTTATCAATTTCCCCTCACTGACCACTGACAACCAAAGAAAACAGGCTACGCTCTCCTAAAACCACGATGGCTGCACCTGATTGGACGAACGCTTCACGCCGAGCTGTCTGCTGCCGGATTTTAAAACATACCAACAAGGTGGCTTATTGTAAAATGTCTTATTTTATGAAAATAGTTCACAAAAATGTGTTTCTGAAACAGTTTTATGTAATAAATAGACTATGCTGAATCTGTCTTCATTTTAGACTGACAACAGTCGGTTAAAAAGATTTTTGTGAGCTTTTGAGAGGCAGCGAGTCGGAGGAGCAGGCAACTTGACACCCCACTTCTTGAAAGATGCTGCAAAGCTACCAGAATGCATTTCACAGCTGCTTACATAGACAGTGAATGTGAAGCAGGGAAATGACGCTTTACAGTGGACACGTACTATCACTGGGTAATCTCACATTGCCAGGCCTATCTCCTCAGTGCTGGGAGTATGGTCTGGCTACACCCCTATCTATTATGGGATAGGTCTGGCTTGTTTGTATTTCTTTAAACCAATCACAACCGTCCTGGGTGGTGCTAAACCCCGATAGCATAGATCGCAGAAGGTGAGGGACAGGGATGTCAGGTTTTCCCCAGCAATGTACATACATTAAGCCAGGCTAAACTGGGTATTCATGCTTGGTGCAATACCTGGACTGGTCTCACTGATGGACAAAACCAATGCTGACATTCTGACTTGCACTTTCCATGAATAGTGCGATTTTGTTTGTTTTTTTGGTTTATGTATGACCCGTGAACAAGTGAGCACGTTTTTGCAATAAACTCAATTGAGTGGCATTTTTTGCTTGCATGTGACTTTTTTGTTTTATTTTGTTATAATTTGGTATAACATGTATCACATTGTCAATCTGATAGTTTGAACTACTTTTTAAAGTAGCTTCAGTTAACCAAACAAGATTTCTCCATATAGTTTTGCTATTGTTCAACTTATTCCAGTGTGAAGTCATTGGTAGCTTGCAAAGTTTTCAAAGTAGCGTCCCAAACACTGTCTGTTTAATCTGTTGATCTACACAAAATAAATGTCCTATTGCAGTCTTTTTTTGCACAACTTGCTTTTTGGCATCCGAAAAGTGTCTGATGACCTATTACCAAAATCATTTCAATGGCTGCAGTATGAACATCAAAGGATACCCATGTGAACAGACCACAATGACCTGGACATGCCAACATAACAGGAAAACAACAGCATGAAGGTAAAAAAAGTTGTTTTAGTCAAGTTTATTAACTGCTTAAACCCTAACCAGAACTCCGCTTCAACAATTATAATCTAGGATAAAGATGGAAAAAAAAAAAATCACATATTCAGTTTAAGTTTAGTTTATTTATGGAAGGGGACAGCGCAATTTAATAAAACACATGATTTCCCATGGGTTAAAAAAGCCAGAATTAGCCAAAAGGCTATTTTTCATCTGTAGTCCCCTGCCTCCGGTGTCTAACTGCGTGTCAATCATTGCTCATTCATTCTCCCTTGTGGGGGGAGGGGCTTAGGAGACCGTTCTGGGCTTTACCGGAAAGGGGGGAGGGACTGAGAAGTTGTCGATGTTTTCAAATTCCTGGATCTTCGCAATTACCTACAGCACCTTTAAATTGGTCTATCTCCCACAAATAGTCTATGTCTTTCAAATGATATTAACATTTCTCGTTAACATTGTTTATGACTTTGGAGATATCCTGTATTTTCATCCTCCCCATAAACCACTAAACAATCTACCACAGTGGCATTCAATTCACCACTCAAGACACCTATCGACCGCACTCACCACGGGTATGTCTAGTCGAGTTCAAAGTGAGCAACCGTGATACCACATCACAGTTAGTTTAGGTTTAAAATGTCCTCATACCAGTTCTGAACTGGACTGATATCTGGTAGTATGCACCCCACTACTGGAATGGACTACAGATCAAACTGAAGTCAGAGACACTAGTTCCTTGTTGTGTGTGTGGTCTCTTCTTCACAAATTATAGTTATCTAAAAAAATAATTCTAATCCTGCTCTCAATAGATCTAAACTAGGCCTTTAACGCTGTTGTGCCCTCCCCATATACTACCCAGGGAGAATAAACTTTATATTTTTTTTTACACGATAACCATCTTTATATCCAAAGCGTTTAAGGAGTTGGATATAAACACATATTTTCTTAAGTGCAAGATTTAGTTATGAAGGTGCCTCACTGCTGTGTTAAGAGCATATAGTGTGCTTCTTACACATGGGCGTCAGAATGCTGAAGACCAAACAGAAGCAGAAGTTACCAAACATGAGAGCTGTCACATGGTAAAGAAGCATGTGCCAATCCCTCTTTTACATACCAAACTTCACTGTTTCTAAGAGATATGGGCTCACGTGTGCCCTTTTACCGACTGTGACGATGTAAATGTCTGTGACTCGTCATCACAGAGCAAATACAACCCTCAGCTTTGTACTGTGTTCAAGGTTTATACTGACACCTGCTGGCCCACTGTGGCGTTGACACACTTAATTTTGAGAATTTTGAGAAGCCATCAAAGCTGCCAAATAGTACCTCTGTGCATTGCTATGATACATCTTTTTTAGTCTCTTTTCCTGTGTTGACATTAAACCAATTACAGCTTTTATCATATAATACTTTTAAATACATGACACATACTTATAATAATAATGTTCAGACAGACGGATAGATAGGTAGAAATTATACTCTTTATAGTGTTAAAGACAAAATAAGAGTAAAAAAGACACAATATTTATTGAATAATGAGCAAAAAAACTACACAATAGGTATCAACAATATACAGCTATACTTAAAAACAATAACTTAATTAAGTGGGGAAATAACTTCAATTTCATACTGTACATACAATACATGTGTGAGTTGGACATATTGCAAGGAGTGCAAAATGAAATGCAAATTGTACTGTAAAGTTATTGTGCAGTTATGGTTCAGATAATATAAAGATGTTGAAAGGTTTATGCAGGGGCAGAGTTTTAGAAGAGATAGTTAGTACATGCACAAATCATCATGAGGGCTATAGTTTTTCAGATACCCCTACCTCAGGTAGAACAAAACAAGACCATGTTTTTATCTTATTTTTGATATATCCCCTTTATGAAATATATGGTTGTAATATAACATCACGTAAAGTGCTGAAATTGATCAATATATTGACTTACCCACTAACCCTAACCCCGTATACGGAAAAAGTGCAGAATAAAACCACCCATGTAATTTTTCCAACACGGTCTCACGGCAGTTCGTGAAATGGTCACGTAATTTTTAATCTATTGATTCGTGTATATGGACACACGTTTTTTTCGTGGTGGTCAGTACGTAATGGGAAGCATCTATACAGAGGTTGGGTTGGGGTCAACAATGGGACGGGGAACAACAAAGGGATGGTTGGGATTAGGAAAAGAAGAACGGGAAAAGGAAACGTCACACGCGGGACACGATCCCCAGTATCCTGGGTGAAAGTCCTGTGTTGTTTGACCCATCCACCACCCAAACCAACCTCCCTTAGTGGAATTTTGGCATTTCATACTACTCGCTACCGTAGTCGTGCTGTGATCTCGAAAGATGCTTCCCATTGAAATACATTAGTTTAAAAAACGTGCTGACCACCACGAAAAAAACGACATAAACGTGTCCATGTACACAAATCAATAGATTAAATAACGTGACCATTTCACGAACTGCCGTGAGACTGGGTTGGATTTTTCACCTATTGCTTGGATTTGGTCTCATCAGTATTCAGATTCAGAAAGTGAGAGGCCATCCAGTCTTTGATGGCAGCGAGACTAAATGAGACATGGGTGTAATCAGCATAACAATGGTTGGACACAGCGTTAAAGTGACAAACAACATGGCCAAGGGGTAGCAGATACAAACTGAATGGAGCCAAGTCAGACACGTCAGATGAAAACCATTTAAAGCAGTTCCACCTACTGAACCCAGTCCCAGAATTTGCTCTTAAAAGAATGATAATGTTAAGTTTTCCAGTCCATACTCAGTCATGTCATTTGTTTGCAAGGTTGTTTCCGTAGTGCAGTTCTTTAGAAGGCCAGACTGAAAATTGAGGGTTCAAAGAGTTCTCATGAGTTTTTGGAAATTTCTATCTGAGCTTTTAATTTGTTTCTCGTATCAAGGGATATGCTTCTTTTTCGGTTGTTACATTACATTTACTAGCAAACACAAAGCTCAATCCATTTCATGAAGTCGAGGGTGAGGCCTAAGCCTTGGCCGGGACGACATACAGTAGCTAGTTCATTAGGGAAGGTCTGATAGTCTGATCTCTTATGCCATAAATGAGAGAACTCAGACATCTATGGAAAATGAAAATACACACATATAAAACATTCTGTGCATGCACAGGTACTTTCCTTGTGACAATTATCAAAAGAGTTATGAGGAGAGACTGAGGCCCAGCTGCACCAGATGCAGCAGCATAGTGTTACGAGCTAAAGTTTTGTCTTCAGGCTCTCCAGGTCCTCAAATTGAACATCTAACAGTAAAATAATTCGTATACACAGTTTTAAACCAACAAATTTTTCTTTTCAGATATTGGAGATCAAAGTCAACGCAGTGTCCATGGCTCTGCAAAATAGTCTTGTTTAGGAACTTGCTTAGCGGAACATTTGCACCCCACAAAAGAAAACGCCACCTAAAATATTAAATGAAGTTAACTGTTCACATAATACAGTAATGTTAGCTGGATACATGGTTAAAAGTAATTAGCTCTGAGAAGTAGCCTGACAAGCCAGACCCACATCAAGATGTTGGGTCTGGGAACTCACCATTGGCAAGGCTCAATCCGAGGGGCGGAATAAGCGGTTGTCTTTCAAATTCCCTCTGCACTCATAACCAACCAGAGCAACACTAGTTGATAGATTAAACGTATCCAGTCGGCAAAACTCCGAACACATCTTCCTTTTTTAAGAATGACTTCAGTGCCGTTCTTTGTTCTTTTCTAAAAGAAAAGCTTAACTCTAAGTCTCCAGAGTCGCGGCCAAAGCCGATTCGAAAGGCCGCTGTTCGCCAGCAGCAGCAGACACGCGGAACCGTCGTAACTCTGCCCACTGACTCTATACACGATGTGATTGGCCCAGCGATAGTTTGGCTTTTCCAGCTCGCAAGCCAACGGAGAGTTGCTAGACCCCCTGGCTGCAAATTACATTTGCTGCCGATAGGGTGCGTCTAGATTTCTAGGGTGCGTCTAGATTTCTAGGCTATCTTAGAAGTGTATCGTCCCAATAAGAAAGTAAATGCCGAACGAACCAAGCAGGCCTGCCTTGTTGCATGATCCAAATGTTCTTTAATACTTGCCATTTTCAGCCTGTAACATTGCTCAGAGGTTCTGCTTAATACTGCTTGGTGCGACGGGAGTTTAAAGTTTAACTCAAAGAAAGCAGAATGTGAGGGACATCTAGTGAAACTTTCGCCAGAACTTTCCCGTAAATGAACCGTCTTCGATATAGACTACTTTGAACTTAACTTTCTTTTTTTAACTTTGCCATAGTTTGTCTCCATGACGATTCCTGATTAACTCCCACAGGAATCATAAAGCATGGCAACATTTACTGAAAACATTAACGAGTAAGGTTTTGAATATTTAATGTCTCTAAATGAGTTATCAGGAGACTAGGTCAGATGGGATGGGTTTCTATCCGTGACTCATTAATGTTCAGCAGCTGAAAAACAACATTGCCAAAACAATATTGACATTCAAGATTTAGCAAAAAGCACCTGACAATTAAGGAAACATGTCCGAAAACATAAACAGTGACTCTTCATTTTAAAAACGTTATTGGCAGACATTAAATTAGCTATGGACCCCTTAATAAAAAAAAGGGTATTTTGCATTTTAAGATATTATTCAAAGCATATTTTTCCATTGATTAAAGTAGAGAGTTTTCTTTGAGCCAGTATCTGTTGACCAGAGGATCTGCAGCATAAGACATTTCAGCACTCAGCTGTAGACATTCAGTGAGAATAGTAGAGCTAATAGGGCAGGGGTAAATGTTTAGGTAGGAATACATTGCATATTTTTTTAAGTGTGCATTTATCATCATCATTTATCAAAATCAAATGTAAAAAAAAGCAATAATACAAAGAAGTCAATCTTGTTCAAAAATCAAGTTTATTAACTGCTTAAACCCTAACTAGAACTCCGCTTCAACAATTATAATCTAGGATAAAGATGGAAAAAAAAAAAATCACATATTCAGTTTAAGTTTAGTTTATTTATGGAAGGGGACAGCGCAATTTAATAAAACACATGATTTCCCATGGGTTAAAAAAGCCAGAATTAGCCAAAAGGCTATTTTTCATCTGTAGTCCCCTGCCTCCGGTGTCTAACTGCGTGTCAATCATTGCTCATTCATTCTCCCTTGTGGGGGGAGGGGCTTAGGAGACCGTTCTGGGCTTTACCGGAAAGGGGGGAGGGACTGAGAAGTTGTCGATGTTTTCAAATTCCTGGATCTTCGCAATTACCTACAGCACCTTTAAATTGGTCTATCTCCCACAAATAGTCTATGTCTTTCAAATGATATTAACATTTCTCGTTAACATTGTTTATGACTTTGGAGATATCCTGTATTTTCATCCTCCCCATAAACCACTAAACAATCTACCACAGTGGCATTCAATTCACCACTCAAGACACCTATCGACCGCACTCACCACGGGTATGTCTAGTCGAGTTCAAAGTGAGCAACCGTGATACCACATCACAGTTAGTTTAGGTTTAAAATGTCCTCATACCAGTTCTGAACTGGACTGATATCTGGTAGTATGCACCCCACTACTGGAATGGACTACAGATCAAACTGAAGTCAGAGACACTAGTTCCTTGTTGTGTGTGTGGTCTCTTCTTCACAAATTATAGTTATCTAAAAAAATAATTCTAATCCTGCTCTCAATAGATCTAAACTAGGCCTTTAACGCTGTTGTGCCCTCCCCATATACTACCCAGGGAGAATAAACTTTATATTTTTTTTTACACGATAACCATCTTTATATCCAAAGCGTTTAAGGAGTTGGATATAAACACATATTTTCTTAAGTGCAAGATTTAGTTATGAAGGTGCCTCACTGCTGTGTTAAGAGCATATAGTGTGCTTCTTACACATGGGCGTCAGAATGCTGAAGACCAAACAGAAGCAGAAGTTACCAAACATGAGAGCTGTCACATGGTAAAGAAGCATGTGCCAATCCCTCTTTTACATACCAAACTTCACTGTTTCTAAGAGATATGGGCTCACGTGTGCCCTTTTACCGACTGTGACGATGTAAATGTCTGTGACTCGTCATCACAGAGCAAATACAACCCTCAGCTTTGTACTGTGTTCAAGGTTTATACTGACACCTGCTGGCCCACTGTGGCGTTGACACACTTAATTTTGAGAATTTTGAGAAGCCATCAAAGCTGCCAAATAGTACCTCTGTGCATTGCTATGATACATCTTTTTTAGTCTCTTTTCCTGTGTTGACATTAAACCAATTACAGCTTTTATCATATAATACTTTTAAATACATGACACATACTTATAATAATAATGTTCAGACAGACGGATAGATAGGTAGAAATTATACTCTTTATAGTGTTAAAGACAAAATAAGAGTAAAAAAGACACAATATTTATTGAATAATGAGCAAAAAAACTACACAATAGGTATCAACAATATACAGCTATACTTAAAAACAATAACTTAATTAAGTGGGGAAATAACTTCAATTTCATACTGTACATACAATACATGTGTGAGTTGGACATATTGCAAGGAGTGCAAAATGAAATGCAAATTGTACTGTAAAGTTATTGTGCAGTTATGGTTCAGATAATATAAAGATGTTGAAAGGTTTATGCAGGGGCAGAGTTTTAGAAGAGATAGTTAGTACATGCACAAATCATCATGAGGGCTATAGTTTTTCAGATACCCCTACCTCAGGTAGAACAAAACAAGACCATGTTTTTATCTTATTTTTGATATATCCCCTTTATGAAATATATGGTTGTAATATAACATCACGTAAAGTGCTGAAATTGATCAATATATTGACTTACCCACTAACCCTAACCCCGTATACGGAAAAAGTGCAGAATAAAACCACCCATGTAATTTTTCCAACACGGTCTCACGGCAGTTCGTGAAATGGTCACGTAATTTTTAATCTATTGATTCGTGTATATGGACACACGTTTTTTTCGTGGTGGTCAGTACGTAATGGGAAGCATCTATACAGAGGTTGGGTTGGGGTCAACAATGGGACGGGGAACAACAAAGGGATGGTTGGGATTAGGAAAAGAAGAACGGGAAAAGGAAACGTCACACGCGGGACACGATCCCCAGTATCCTGGGTGAAAGTCCTGTGTTGTTTGACCCATCCACCACCCAAACCAACCTCCCTTAGTGGAATTTTGGCATTTCATACTACTCGCTACCGTAGTCGTGCTGTGATCTCGAAAGATGCTTCCCATTGAAATACATTAGTTTAAAAAACGTGCTGACCACCACGAAAAAAACGACATAAACGTGTCCATGTACACAAATCAATAGATTAAATAACGTGACCATTTCACGAACTGCCGTGAGACTGGGTTGGATTTTTCACCTATTGCTTGGATTTGGTCTCATCAGTATTCAGATTCAGAAAGTGAGAGGCCATCCAGTCTTTGATGGCAGCGAGACTAAATGAGACATGGGTGTAATCAGCATAACAATGGTTGGACACAGCGTTAAAGTGACAAACAACATGGCCAAGGGGTAGCAGATACAAACTGAATGGAGCCAAGTCAGACACGTCAGATGAAAACCATTTAAAGCAGTTCCACCTACTGAACCCAGTCCCAGAATTTGCTCTTAAAAGAATGATAATGTTAAGTTTTCCAGTCCATACTCAGTCATGTCATTTGTTTGCAAGGTTGTTTCCGTAGTGCAGTTCTTTAGAAGGCCAGACTGAAAATTGAGGGTTCAAAGAGTTCTCATGAGTTTTTGGAAATTTCTATCTGAGCTTTTAATTTGTTTCTCGTATCAAGGGATATGCTTCTTTTTCGGTTGTTACATTACATTTACTAGCAAACACAAAGCTCAATCCATTTCATGAAGTCGAGGGTGAGGCCTAAGCCTTGGCCGGGACGACATACAGTAGCTAGTTCATTAGGGAAGGTCTGATAGTCTGATCTCTTATGCCATAAATGAGAGAACTCAGACATCTATGGAAAATGAAAATACACACATATAAAACATTCTGTGCATGCACAGGTACTTTCCTTGTGACAATTATCAAAAGAGTTATGAGGAGAGACTGAGGCCCAGCTGCACCAGATGCAGCAGCATAGTGTTACGAGCTAAAGTTTTGTCTTCAGGCTCTCCAGGTCCTCAAATTGAACATCTAACAGTAAAATAATTCGTATACACAGTTTTAAACCAACAAATTTTTCTTTTCAGATATTGGAGATCAAAGTCAACGCAGTGTCCATGGCTCTGCAAAATAGTCTTGTTTAGGAACTTGCTTAGCGGAACATTTGCACCCCACAAAAGAAAACGCCACCTAAAATATTAAATGAAGTTAACTGTTCACATAATACAGTAATGTTAGCTGGATACATGGTTAAAAGTAATTAGCTCTGAGAAGTAGCCTGACAAGCCAGACCCACATCAAGATGTTGGGTCTGGGAACTCACCATTGGCAAGGCTCAATCCGAGGGGCGGAATAAGCGGTTGTCTTTCAAATTCCCTCTGCACTCATAACCAACCAGAGCAACACTAGTTGATAGATTAAACGTATCCAGTCGGCAAAACTCCGAACACATCTTCCTTTTTTAAGAATGACTTCAGTGCCGTTCTTTGTTCTTTTCTAAAAGAAAAGCTTAACTCTAAGTCTCCAGAGTCGCGGCCAAAGCCGATTCGAAAGGCCGCTGTTCGCCAGCAGCAGCAGACACGCGGAACCGTCGTAACTCTGCCCACTGACTCTATACACGATGTGATTGGCCCGGCGATAGTTTGGCTTTTCCAGCTCGCAAGCCAACGGAGAGTTGCTAGACCCCCTGGCTGCAAATTACATTTGCTGCCGATAGGGTGCGTCTAGATTTCTAGGGTGCGTCTAGATTTCTAGGCTATCTTAGAAGTGTATCGTCCCAATAAGAAAGTAAATGCCGAACGAACCAAGCAGGCCTGCCTTGTTGCATGATCCAAATGTTCTTTAATACTTGCCATTTTCAGCCTGTAACATTGCTCAGAGGTTCTGCTTAATACTGCTTGGTGCGACGGGAGTTTAAAGTTTAACTCAAAGAAAGCAGAATGTGAGGGACATCTAGTGAAACTTTCGCCAGAACTTTCCCGTAAATGAACCGTCTTCGATATAGACTACTTTGAACTTAACTTTCTTTTTTTAACTTTGCCATAGTTTGTCTCCATGACGATTCCTGATTAACTCCCACAGGAATCATAAAGCATGGCAACATTTACTGAAAACATTAACGAGTAAGGTTTTGAATATTTAATGTCTCTAAATGAGTTATCAGGAGACTAGGTCAGATGGGATGGGTTTCTATCCGTGACTCATTAATGTTCAGCAGCTGAAAAACAACATTGCCAAAACAATATTGACATTCAAGATTTAGCAAAAAGCACCTGACAATTAAGGAAACATGTCCGAAAACATAAACAGTGACTCTTCATTTTAAAAACGTTATTGGCAGACATTAAATTAGCTATGGACCCCTTAATAAAAAAAAGGGTATTTTGCATTTTAAGATATTATTCAAAGCATATTTTTCCATTGATTAAAGTAGAGAGTTTTCTTTGAGCCAGTATCTGTTGACCAGAGGATCTGCAGCATAAGACATTTCAGCACTCAGCTGTAGACATTCAGTGAGAATAGTAGAGCTAATAGGGCAGGGGTAAATGTTTAGGTAGGAATACATTGCATATTTTTTTAAGTGTGCATTTATCATCATCATTTATCAAAATCAAATGTAAAAAAAAGCAATAATACAAAGAAGTCAATCTTGTCTTGATCTAGAAAGGTCAGTGGTGCAGATTTAGATTTCATTGAAGAAACAAGACAAGGCCGAATAATTCTGTGAGGAAGTCATACTTTTGTGCACTACTTGTTTTGTGGTTCTGAAATTGAGACTGGAGTGGTCACACTTCCAATGCACTTTCTGAAAAGCATGATATTAAGCTACAACAAATAGATAATTAAATTAACGTGGGGCACCTGGATAGCTCAGTTGGTAGAGCGGGCGCCCACATATAGAGGCTTACTCATCGACGCAGCGGGCCCAGGTTCAATTCTGACCTGCGGCCCT
Source organism: Sander lucioperca (assembly GCF_008315115.2). NCBI lineage: Eukaryota > Metazoa > Chordata > Actinopteri > Perciformes > Percidae > Sander > Sander lucioperca. The sequence continues at coordinate 29,393,233 of NC_050181.1, forward strand.
TTGCTGCATGTCATTCCCCCCTCTCTCTCCCGTTTCATGTCTTCAGCTGTCAAATAAAGACCTAAAAATGGCCAAAAAAATCAATCAATTGCGGGGTTTTCCTTAATGAAGGGATACAAAATTTACAAGCAAAATTATTTCATTTATTTGATAAACACCAAAAAAGTCTGCTCAGTCTGTTCAGACAAAAAAATATTACTGCCCCAGCAGCCAACAAATTTCGTTGTACACGATACAATGTCAACAAAAAACTTTAGTTGTAAGCAGGTCCCCTTGTTGCTATGAGCTCAGCCAGCGGTCCACAGCAGATGCACACTATTATTCCACTCCTTATCGCGAATATGACGATATTCCGAATTTGATACAGGTCATGTAAACAGCATATTCCGTTTGGATATTCTGAATAAGGCCTTTTTCAGAATTTAACATTTTCCGATTAAGACGTTTGATATGCCAGTATTATTCGGGTTTTAGAGGCATTCTTTGGACATGTATACAGCGCATCCATAATATGTGACTCAATCGGGATTTTTACTACTAAACTTACTTATTTGTGACAGTTTATGGCCTCTTGCCTGTTTACGGCTTACAGTCAGCTCTGTGCGTTGCTATGGTTGTTGTACACAAACCAACTAACCAACAGTTTGCAAGGCTGCGGTAGAGATGCATGCCATAAGGAAAAAGAAGGAGAAACTCAGCTCCTTTTAAACATTATGAAAAACTTGGATATTAACATGTTTTTGGATATGCGCAAACATCTGTTGTAGAAATTGTAATACTTAGGTGAGATCTTCGTCAACGACGTCTAAGAGTTTTATTTCTTGCAAGAAAGGTTCAGTACATCACAGAAGAGTCTAAAAGAATGAACAGAGGAACTTGAAAGCATAAGGTACTTATGTATTTCTGTTGCTGGGCAGAAAAAAGCCAGGTTGTGACCGAATTGAAAAGGCCAAAGAAAGGTTAGTGGGAGACTGGTTGGAATCAGCTTTGCGGTTATCATATAGGAACAAACAACTCATGGTGTGAGCAGGGTCAAAAGGGCATGCATACTTCAGAACATTCTGTCTGAAACATTTGTATAAAAAGTAGAAACTGCAGATTCAGAAGAAAGACTAAGCACCAGTATAACTAAAAAATATTATATTATATTATTAGTGGAATATTTCCTTTCATTAGCCATGTAAACAGCTCAGTCGGATTATTGTCTTTTTTGGAATAAGGGCAAAAACCGGAATATTATGTACATGTAAACATAGTCACTGAAGATTGAAATCTTGAAAATTCCTCCATTTACTTTGGACCTCTTTAACTTACTTGCCATACTTTTTGTCTACAAAAGGTACTCATGCCCTGTCCATTAAACATTGTTGATAAACACCCACAGGAGGCATTCATTATATCAACATTTAATGAACACATTATAATGAGTGAATGTGACTTAATGACTTATCAGGGGATTAGGTCAGCTGTGGGGATTTCTCTCTTTGTGATACCATAGAGTATTTCACCAAACGAAAAACAATATGTCCAACAACAACAACACACCTCATTATTTTAAAAAGGTTAGCAGAAGTCTAACTTTTACTGACTTGCATTTGCTGCTCTTTTCTGTTTTCTTTTGGGCCTCAGATGTTAAAACATATTTTGTTTGTTTGAGTTTATTTTGAATTGGTGCAGCATAGTATCGCGATATTTTCCGTAACAATACTGTATCCATACACGGACGCCAAGTATCGATCTTTTATTATATAAATTGCAACCCTTTGGTAATAGAATAATATCAATTGCTTGTTCAGTCCACAAGATGGAGAATTGAATTGAGATGAACAAACCAGAGAATTCTTTTATTTCAGATAAAACAGATGTTGACAAAGTTTCTCTTTATGTACATAATTTGAAGTTGGAAAAAAAGGTAATGAATTGCAATATATCGCAGAATATCGCAATATGTTTAAAACCGCAATATCCTATCATGACATAAGTATCGTGATAATATCGTGTTGTGGGGCCTCTGGTGATTCCCACCCCCCCAATCAAACAACCATGCCTTAAAACACAATTCTTTTTACAACTTAATGGTTTTTTTAATAACTCTTAATAACTCGTAAAGCTTTTCCCAAAATCCAAGTGTCCAACACTCACTCTCTGTAGACCTGAAAGGTGTATTGCTGTAAAAGATTTGTAGTTTGCTCTGACTATAGTCAGCTTGGATTCGCAGAGGTTACAGTGGATTCCAAAGGCAGGGACATAAAAAAAATGAGTCAAAGCATTCATGGAAATTTCTCAAAATACTCCTGTTGCAGATCATCCTTCTCTAATGGGATTCCGTCATTATATTTAGGAATGAGTTTGGAGAACTTGTTACTTATTAGGGCCCGAGCAACAGAGGAACTGAGACTGAGCCTAAGCACAAGCCTCTTGTCCATGACTACATCCTGGTAAATGGTGTTTTTCCATTAGCACTTTTAGTTGCACAGAGTCAAACCATGGCGTGGTAATTTGTGTCCTTTACCGGGGTTCCTCTGCATAGTGGAATTTTTACCGCATCCAAAGCAGTTAAGCCAGCTTTAGGTCAAATGATAACATCAAACTACACCGCAGTCACGTGTTTAAAACAGGCACCGTGAGGCAGTATATAAGAAAAACGGTCATATATGTTGTTTTGGGAGTCATTGAAAATCAACCTATTCTGTTGTTTAGGGGAGCATGTGTTTGGTTAGATTCCTGCTGATGAAAACCCAACCCAATTTCTGGATTTTGCTGATTTATAATGAAAGCTTTCAAGTAACAAAGGGACTTTCATTGTGAAGAATTTATAGGAAATCTTACAAAAACTTTGAACAAAAACTAATACACAACAATTCGTATATATCTTACAATATTATGGCAACCAACAGTGAAGTTTAGCTGACCTGTCATGTGACAGTTAAGTGAAGCGCCCGTTTCAGTTAACTTTAGCCGACAAAAGGCAACTGTGAGTCGGGTACTGGTCACCCTGAGATGACGGTCGTGCAGAGATGGGGACTCGAGTCTGAGACTCGGACTCGAGTCGCACTTAAGTCGCACAAACAGCTGACTTCAGACTTGACTTGCGACTCGACCCAAAAGACTTCAGACTTGACTCGGACTCGAGCTTCGAGACTCGTCAACAACCTGTTTTCATACAATTATTGCTTTTTAAATCTAAATGTATTAATGTATTTCTATTTTCTTTTATTGGTGCATATACGGGGAAACGTATGACGAGCTGTATGTCCCCCTGCCCTTTGCCATAATGTGCAACGTAACGCATGCGCCTAACAAATGCTGTGTCGGGTGGGCAAACTCAGGTGATGCGTAATTGATCCCGTGGATGATTTGTAAGCTGTTAAGTGAACAAGGTGTACCCGGTCCACCAAACACTGGGCCGTCTTGACTGTCTTAATTCTGCACATATTTCTGTTACTGTAGCCTTATTTACTATTTCATTATTTCATCCATGCGTGGCGCAGCGGATCCGTGCGCACTGTCACCTGCCGTGGAGCCGCTGGCCTCACTAACCTCTCCTCCTCTGAGTCGGGTCTCCCTCGCGCTGGACTCAGTTTCACTGAGCGTACTAACACTTAGAAAATAAGTTCAAACTGCTTATTGTGCATAATTTGGACTGGACTGAGATGCATGTTGTTCTGTAACTGGTGTGGCGCTGCCACTTTTCTCTTGATTTCCACTTCGACATTTTTTTGAGTGAAAGAGACATTACATTTAGCACATATCATCACAGGTAACAAGCTAACCATTGCAAGTGCTGGGAACATGCAAATTGTATTTTTATAGTTGTATCCATATGATGTGACAGCTACAGGACATGCTTTGAATTCATAAGATGTAACAATACAGTGTTAGGGACAGATCAGATGGCCAGAGACTTGAGACTTGACTTGGACTCATGGCAAAAGACTTGAGACTTGACTTGAACTTGCCCCTCAAAGACTTGAGACTTGACTTGGACTTGCAAAAAATGACTTGTGAACATCTCTGCGGTCGTGACAGTTAAGTTAATCTACAAAAAGGTGACTGTAATGCGGCGACGTGACAGTTAGGCATCAAAACGACTAGTTAGAATTAGAAAGAAGTTTGTAGTTTGTGTCCTCCCAGTACTTTTGGGATATGAACACCCATTTCCAGGGTAAAAGTCTTGTGTTTTCTCCCTTAACTTCTTCCGGGACACGTAAAACACAATGCACATATAAATGCACAGCGATTTGTATTTGTAAATGTGTATCTGTGTCTGTGCCTCTAACTTGTAACTAATAAAACATTGCACAAATAAATGCTGAGCAATTTGTATCTGTAATCTGTAATTGTATGTGTATTTGTGTCTCTAATTTGTAACTTGGACTTTGATACAAATCGGTTGAGAGTCAAAATTACATTACATGTCATTTAGCTGACGCTTTTATCCAAAGCGACTTACAATTAAGTGCTTTCAACCCTGAAGGTTCAAACTCCAAACAACAAGTAGTAAGTGCAAGTACATTAGCTTTAAATAAGCAAAGCTACAAAGAGCTATATGAAAGTGCAGGTTCAAGATTCTTTTTTTTAATGCTTATCCGAGGTGTAGTCGGAAGAGAGTTTTTAGCCTTCTGCGGAAGATGCATAGGCTTTCGGCCATCCTCATGTCAATAGGGAGCTCATTCCACCATTTAGGAGCTAGGACAGCAAACAGTCGGGATTTCGTTGAGTGATTAGTTCTCCCTCGCTGTGAGGGGGCAACAAGCAGGTTGGCTGATGCAGAGCGGAGTGGGCGGGTTGGGGTATAAGGTTTGACCATGTCCTGGATGCATGCTGGGGCTGATCCGTTCGTGGCCCTGTATGCAAGTACTGGTGTCTTGAAGCGGATGTGGGCAGCAATTGGTAACCAGTGTAGAGAGCGGAGGAGCGACGTAGTGTGAGAGAACTTGGGGAGGTTGAAGACAAGTCGAGCTGCTGCGTTCTGAATGAGCTGCAGGGGTCGGACGGCACATACAGACAGGCCAATCAGCAGGGAGTTGCAGTAGCTTGTTGTCCCCAGAGTCAGAACTAAACAGGGGGAAGCAGCGTTTAGTTTCTATGCTCCACATATCTGGAACAAACTCCCAGAAAACTGCAGGTCTGCCGCAACTCTCAGTTCTTTTAAATCAAGGCTGAAGACCTATCTATTTGATGTTGCCTTTCTTTAAATAACTGTTCATTTGTTATATTACAAGTGACATTCTCTTGCAGAAACGGGCATATACCTGATTAATTCTCTGACACAGCATGGCAAGGGAATAACAGAAGAGTCAGACGTCGGGCTGATCAAGAGTTAGAAGAAGAAAACTAACTAAAATTAGGCAGAAGGCCTAAATACAAATAGACTAACATACTCCAAGGGGGTCCCTGTCTATTTAGAGACAGACTGCAGAAGGAAATAAGATAGTTTAAGAAAAAGTTATTGACTACTGAAAGGTTTTTGTCTGCAGGGCTGTACCGGGTTTTTACAAGGTTTGCCGAAAAAAGAACCGAGCCTTGTGGTGACGATCACATTGTAAGAAAAAAGTATACTAGCTTCTGTTATTATGAGTAATGAAAGCTCAAAGCCGTGCGAAGCATCTGGGCCCATTGTGGGTGAGATGGTTGGAAAAATATGGACCTGACTGCTTGAGATGTTTGTCATATTGGTAAAAATGGATTTATGATTACAAGTGACATTCTCTTGCAGAAACGGGCATATATCTGATTAATTCTCTGACACAGCATGGCAAGGGAATAACAGAAGAGTCAGACGTCGGGCTGATCAAGAGTTAGAAGAAGAAAACTAACTAAAATTAGGCAGAAGGCCTAAATACAAATAGACTAACATACTCCAAGGGGGTCCCTGTCTATTTAGAGACAGACTGCAGAAGGAAATAAGATAGTTTAGGAAAAAGTTCTTGACTACTGAAAGGTTTTTGTCTGCAGGGCTGTACCGGGTTTTTACAAGGTTTGCCGAAAAAAGAACCGAGCCTTGTGGTGACGATCACATTGTAAGGAAAAAGTATACTAGCTTCTGTTCTGTTAATATGAGTAATGAAAGCTCAAAGCCATGCGAAGCATCTGGGCCCATTGTGGGTGAGATGGTTGGAAAAATATGGACCAGACTGCTTGAGATGTTTGTCATATTGGTAAAAATGGAACACTAAGTACAAACAAAGACTGAAGTTGCATTGTTGACACTGTATAACAATCTATATAAGCATATAAAGAGAAATTCCTATTTTATCTGCTTTTATATATTTAACTGTTTTAATTGCTCTTTAATGTTTCATTTCTTATACTGCACTGTAACTTTTATCCTTGTATTTTATCTGTTTTAAATTTTTTATTCTGTTTTCATGTAAAGCACTTTGAATTGCCCTGTTGATTCTTGTATTTTATCTGTTTTAAATGTTTTAATCTGTTTTCATGTAAAGCACTTTGAATTGCCCTGTTGATTCTTGTATTTTATCTGTTTTAAATGTTTTAATCTGTTTTCATGTAAAGCACTTTGAATTGCCTTGTTGCTGAAATGTGCTATACAAATAAAGCTGCCTTGCCTTGCCTAGTGTAGACGTGAGATGACTAGAGCCTGAACCAGAACCTGAGCCACCTTCTGCGTTAGAAGGGGACGTATCCTTCTGATGTTATGCAGCATGTATCTACACGATCAGGTAGT